>NW_023046023.1:0-15000 GCF_011762505.2 Arvicanthis niloticus | reverse complement strand
CTCCTTTCTCTGGATGGTCTTCTGTCTCTCTGCTCTCTGGATACCATTCTATCTCTATCTCCCTGGATCCTTTCTGTCCTCTCCTCTCTCTGGATGCCCTAAAGTTTTCTCCTCACTCTGGATATCCTTATTCCTTCTCTTCTCTCTAGATGCCCTTCTGTTCTCTCCTCTCACTGGATGCCATTCTGTCCTCTCCTTTCTCTGGATGCCCTTCTGTCTTCTCTTCTCTCCGGATGTTCTTCAGTCCTCTTCTCTCTCTGAATGTCCTTCAGTCTTCTGCTCTCTCTGGATTGGCTTCTGTTCTCTCCTCTTTCTGGATTCTCTCCTGTTCTCTCATCTCTCTGGTTGCCCTTCTGTCCTCTCTTCTCTCTCTAGATTTCCTTCTGTCCTCTCCTCTCTCTGGATGCCCTTCTTTCCTCTCTTCTCTTTTGAAGGCCATTCTGTCCTCTCCTCTCTCTGGATGCCCTTCTGTCTACTTCTATCTCCTGATGCCCTTCTGTCTTTCTTCTCCCTGGATGCCCTTCTGTCCTATTTTCCTCTCTGGATGCCTTTCTGTTCTCTCTCTTTCTCTGCATTCCCTGTTTGTCTTTTCCTATCATTGGATGCCCTTTCTCTCTCTCCTCTCACTAGATGCCCTTCTGTCCTCTATTCTCTCTGGTTGCCCTTCTGTGCTCTCCTCTCTCTGGATGCCCTTGTGTCCTCTCCTCTCTCTGATGCCCTTCTGACTTCTCCTCTCTCCCTAGGCCCTTCTTTTTTTCTCGTCTCTCCCGATGCCCTTCTGTTTTCTCCTCTCTCTGGATGCCTGACAATTTTCTCCTCACTCTGGATATCCTTCTGTTTTCTCTTCTCTCTAGATGCCCTTCTGTTCTCTCTCACACATCCCTGTGTGAATGCCTAGGTTATCAGCCATTTGTTATTTGGGGTATAATATTGTCATAATGGAAGTGTCCCGGATATTAGAGGGCCACATCAAAGGCAGGCCTTAGTTTAGGAAAAGCCAATTTTTGTCAGGGTATCAAGGGGCCAGTCTCCCTAGTGAGAGAAACGAGGGCAGAGACAGGCATGCCAGGAACCTTTCATGAGGGTGTGGAAATCTAGCGGTCAGCCATAGGGGAAGGCAGGGTGGCTGGCAGCTGCGCCTGTCTCTGGCAGAATCACTTATGGATTTCCTTCAGTCTTCAGTTGATGGTAATAAACTTCAACTGGCTTCTTGATGGCACTGTCAATCTGGTTCTTAACAAAACTTGTGAGACAGTTAAGAGCCCAAGGGCCAAAAGACAGAAGCAATAAAATACCAACAAAGCGTCCTAGTAAACTAGGCAATAGGGTAGTAAGCCAAGGTGAAGTAGAGAACAATTCTGATACCATGACTCTTGTTCTCTGGCTATTTTTCTTTCTTCTAAACTTTTTTTGACTTTGTCCAGGCTATTTTGGACAATGCCTGTCTTATCAGAGTAAAAGCAACATTCTTCTCTGAGAGCTACATAGAGACCTTCTTCCTTAAAGAAGACAAGGTCAAGTCCTCTCCTGTTCTGTAACACCACCTCAGAAAGAGAAGCCACAGAGTCCTTAAGGTCTTGTATTCCTTCTCTCAAATTATTTAAATCTTTATCAATAAGAGACTGAAGATGGGAAAAATGATTATTGAAGATGACTAGAGAAGCAGTGCCAATACCTGCACCAATAGCGCTGATTCCTAATATGACAGACAACGTAAGGGCTGCCAGAGGCTCTCGTTTGATCCTAAGGGAAAGACCTTGATCCAGAACATTAAGAAAAGACTCTGAATTGTGAATAATAAATGAGGGAGAATGGTAACAACTACACAATAATCCCTGGTCTTTAAAATAAATTGGAAATATATTGTCAATCCAGTGGCACAGGCAAAATAGGTACCATTGGATGCTATGGTATATAAAAAATGTAGTATTTAAAATCAATGTCTGCCGGGCAGTGGTGGCGCATGCCTTTAATCCCAGCACTTGGGAGGCAGAGGCAGGCGGATTTCTGAGTTTGAGGCCAGCCTGGTCTACAGAGTGAGTTCCAGGACAGCCAGGACTACACAGAGAAACCCTGTCTCGAAAAACCAAAAAAACAAAAATCAATGTCTGATTTCAAATAGGGACTAAATTTTGGGGGGGGAGCATAGAGGGCCCCAAAAGGCAGAGGCCTATGCCCGAGATGGAACTAATTGTGAGACCTCCCTCAGGTGAAGTAGCCCATAATAACAAATTGCTATTATCAGAAAAGGAGGAAGGGGTAAAAAACAGATATTCCCCATAAAAAGGGGGAGTAGGCAAAAAACAAATCCATATTCTTGATATTGATATTCACTGTTATTATGAATAGCTTCAAGGGAGGCATTTGCCAGAGAAATAATAAGGTCTGCAGAGCTAGGAGGGCCCGCAGGTATAGTGGGCTGAAATGAGGTAACCTGGGGGGAGGTGGGAAGAGGCAAAATGGCTTGAGCAGTAATTCCAGGCCTGAGGACAGGCTTGGCTGGTGGCCGAGGGTGCTGTATGGCAGGATTAGGGCCCACAGCAGCAACATTTTTAATAGGGATACTCTTAAGGAGCTTAATTCTAAAGATGAGTCCGAGCAGGTAAGTCGTGAGAGCAGACATAGTTAGACTCTTAGAAGGGCCCATTCATATCCTTGGCCTGTCCAGTCTTTACTCCTCCCTACATCCATAAAGGATATAATAAGAGGGACATGCCATTTGAATTCACACCAGGATCTAAATGGTTGGGCAGTCTTAATTCCTAGTTTATCCTGTAAATATGTAGGTAGAAAGTTTCTCCTTAAGGTGATATAATCCCAGGAGGAGTGGGGTCTCCAATATGCATCTCCTGTGGTTTCACAGCCCCAAGTTGCACAATAACAATCAGAGCTATAGCCACATTTATAATTTTGAGAGCAACCGCGGTGGGTAGGCGAGGGCATACATAGAGGCCAGATGGATCATTGGCCAAGGAGACTATCCTATCATAGGAATTACATCCTATAAGGTGGCCATCATAATTGGCGTTAGGTGCATCAACGAGCTGACTTTGGGGCCAATAATGGGAGGGGGTTCCCCAGTTTGCACTGGCTCCCAGGGCAAGAGCACAAAGATCCATCCCCAGAGAGGGCCATGAAGGCTGGGGTCCAAGGGAAGAGCTGGAATTAACAATGTCTCCTGCTTGGTTTATTATGATCCAAGTAAAATTATAAATCTGGTATGGGGAATGCTGGGGTTTGATACTCACATTTGGATAAATCTGAAGTGTGAGCAGGAGGAGCAGGAGGAGCAAGAGGAGCAAGGCAACTGGATGCATTTTTCTGAAAGGAAGCACAGTTAAGAACCATTCTCAGGGGGTATTCCTGGGGTAGAGTTAGCCAACTTCACCAGTCTTTCTGATAGCCATCTGGCGTTTTGTTCCTTGGAATCATATAGACACATTTGTCCTTTTCCCCAGATAAGGACTATATCAGGACCATTCCACTTATATGTCAATGGATCTTTCCACATGACTTTGGCATAGGAGTCTGCTGTAGTAGGTGCCAGAATCTGTCTGCTGCAGACTTTCTTTTTCATCAAGGGTCAAAAAATTGAGAACGAATAGTGTATGATTTAACAAGATTTTATGATTCCTCTTTTGGGGTATAAAATGCCCCTTGAATGTTGTAATTTTAAGAGCATGTTCTTTAAGGTCTGATGTGCCCTTTCTACAATGCCCTGTCCTTGGGGTTTATATGGGATACCAGTAACATGTTTAATATTAAGCTGGGCACAGAACTGTTTGAAGGAGGCACTGGTATATCCAGGGCTGTTATCAGTCTTCAGTATCTTAGGTATGGCATAAAGGCAAGGCAAAAAATCACATGACTAATAACATTTTTGGTAGCCTCACCAGATGTAGTGAGGCACAAAGAAAACCACTGAAGGTATCAATAGAAAATGTATATATTAAGCTTACCAAAAGGGGCAAAATGAGTAAAATCCATTTGCCATATCTCTCCTGGTGTGAGGCCATGAGGGTTCACCCCCAAATGTAACTCAGGCAGGAGGGTGAGACATCCCTGACACTGACACAATATCTGGTGTGCCTGTTCTCTGGTAATAGAAAACACTGTTGGAGGGTCTGGGCATTTAGATGATGTAATTGGTGGGCCTTTTGTGCCTGTTGTACAGGATCAGAAGGCAGGGCCAAGGTCACCAAGGTAAATGGAGACCCTATGGTGGCCCTATCAACGAGGTCATTTCCCTCGCTTAGGGGTCCAGGAAGACCAGAGTGGGCACGTATGTGACCCACAAAGAATGGATGGGATCTAGCTAAAATTATCTCCTGAAGCTCAGAAAAGAGGAGGGAAGCATTGGTAGACGGCCTTGTAAAGGGAACAGTCTCTAACAGAGTCACTGATTGAGCCACATATGCACTGTCAGTAAAAAGATTAAAGGCACAATCTGGGAAAGTCTTAAAGACTTGAATAATAGCAACCAATTCTACCAACTGTGCTGAGGAAAATTTGTCTGAAACTTAGAGACTTGTCCACCTATATTAAAGGCTGCAACCCAGAGGAGGATCCATCTGTAAAAATCAGTGGTGCTTGAGGAATGGGGATGTTCTTAGTCACTTTAGGGAAGACCACCGCTTGGTGTTCAAGGAACTGGATAAGTTTGTCAGAGGGAGAGTGGTTATCTATCTTTTCCTGAAATGAAATACAGTTAATAGCCCATTCATCTGAGGTCTGAAGTAGCCACCGAACTTGAGCAGCATCATAGGGAATGCTGACAAGGTCAGGGTCTCTACCAAAGAGCTTCAGGGAGGTCTCTCTTCCCATCCCTATGATCTGTGCCACCAAGGCAGGATAAACAGGTAGCACTTTAGGGGGGTGGTGGGCAAATGAAGCCAATACAAAGGTTTAGTCTGTTACAACAATCCCATGGGGGAAAACATGGTGGGAAGAACCAATAGCCATAAGGGGGAGGTTGGAGAATAATAGGTAACAGTCTGTTGTTGAATGGCTTTCTCCACGAGCTTAAGGGTGGAGGTGGCCTCAGGGGTTAAGGCACGGGGGGAGGAGGTTTCAGAATCCCCTCGAAGAATATCAAATAGAGGCTTAAGTTCTCCAGTTGTTAATTTTAGATAGGGGCGCAACCAATTTATGTCTACCAAGAGACATTGAAAGTCATTAAGTGTTTGTAAGGAATCTTTTCTAAGTTCAATTTTTTGAGAGAAAACCTTAGAGTGATGAAGCTAAAAACCCAAGAATAAATGTGGGGGCTGTAGCTGGACCTTCTCGGGGGCAATCTGCAGCCCGAGTTTGGAGGGCAGTTACCAACTCCTGGCCCACCCTGGGCAAGGTGGTCTTGTCAGGGCTAGCCAGAAGAATGTCATCCATATAATGGACAATATATAACTCAGGGTATTTCAGGTGAAAAGGGTCAATTGCCTGGGCCACAAACTTTTTTGGGGGGACCATGGCCCTGCCTTGAGGCAGGAACCTCCACTGAATTCATGGAGATGGCCCAATGCAATTAACAGGAAGGCTACAGGCAAAACATTTACAATCCTCTGGGTGTAAGGAAATGCAGAAAAAAAATCTTTCAAATCAATGACCATCTTATTGTAACTCTTAGGTATTGCCACGGGGGGGGAGGGGAGCTGCGGAGTGGCCATAGTGTGGGGACTCTTATTAATTTCTCTGAGGTCTCACTCTTCCATTCTACCGGTCCTGGAGCAGTTCCATTTCCCCCTTTCTTTTGTATCACAAAATGGGTGTATTTTAAGGAGAGATGGAGGGCTCAATGTGGCCAGCATCTAATTGTTCTGCACCAACTGCATGGCCGCTAAAAGTTTATTTTAGGGAGGGACCATTGGTCAACCCAGACAGGGAATCTGACTTCCAGGTGATCTTATCTGTCTTGCATGCAGGGGGAGCAATGGTCCTTAAGAAAATTTGAATCATAACCAGACCTTAGTCCTGAGTGAGGTCTTTGGTGTAACAGCAATTGGGGTGGGGATCCTTGGTTGCATCTGCCCAAGCCTTGTCCAGGGATGAACCCTGGACTACCATCTGTTGGGTAACAATTTCAGAGGGGTTAAACATAAGAACTCCCATTTGACTCAATATATCTCGACCCCATAAGTTTATAGGGAGCCAGGTACAATGAATGGTCTAACATGTCCAGTATTACCCTCAGGATCCTCCCAATTGAGCAACTGGGAGCTTTGAATGGTGTTGGTGGACTGGCCAATGCCTTGAAGGTGAGTTAAAGAAGGCTGACAGGGCCAAGAGGAGGCCAAGAGGCCGTGAAATAACTCTGGAGTCTGTTCCTGAGTCAAGTATGCCCTCAAAAGTTTTTGCCATTAAGTTTCTGTTTTAATTGTGGGCACTCTTGTGAGAGTTTTTAGACCCAATAGACATCAGAAAACTCAGGGGTGGAAGCACCCCAGGATGGGCCCAAGGAAGTGTGGAGGTGTCTACTGGAAGGGGAAAGGCCTGTGCAAGGCACTGTCCCTGGCGAATGTGAAGGGGCCCTCTAGAACTAGTGGACACAGTAATTTAAAGACAGAGTATTGTCAACGACTGAAGGGAAAATGGTAATGCCTTGGAGTGTGGCAGATGCTCTGCCCAAGATAAGATAATAAGTCTGGGGTGAGGGAGTCCAAAGACACCATTAGGGATCATCTAAACTCCTCCTCCAGCTTCTAATATTGTATTGAAAGAGGCACAGAGGTCCAATCCTGCACTCCCTGGGGTAGCCCTACAGAGGGCTGTGGCTGGTTTGGGAGCTGTTGATAGAAGGTTTGATGTGGCCCTGCCTGGCTGTTTTCCAGGCTGGCAGGAAGGAGACTGGCTAAGGGGTCTGGGTCTGGCTCCACATCCCATTTCCCTGAAGGGGATGAAGAGGTTGGCCAAAATATCAGTTTTGGAACAGCAGGCAGTAGCCCAATATTTTTCTAGCCTGCAGGGAGGGCAAGGGTTCATTGGAAGTGAACACTCTCCCTTCCATTGAGGTGGGGGCTGAGCCATGGGTTTACCCTGAGGGCACTGTTTAGCAAAATGGCCCAGGTGACCACATCTAAAACAGGTGGATACGTTTGCCCCACCTCTAGTAGCTGTAGTGGCCGCTCCCACAGCCAGATTGATGGCTTTGAGACCTTCTGGGCAAAGGGATCTACATCCTTGCAGATATGAATCATCTCATCCAAATCTTTATTTTTATATTTCCCTCAAAGCGCAGCCCTACAGGCAGTGTTAGCATTTTCATAAGCAAGCTGCTGAAGAAGTTTATTGTCTCCCTGGACAGGTCCCAAGGATCTCTCAGTTGCCTCCAGGAGGTGGGCAACAAATTCTGAAAATTCTTCTTGATTGCCCTGAATGATTTGGTCAAGGGGAAAGGACAGAGCCTTTCATGGGAATGGCTCTCCAGGCACTCATAGCTGCTGAGGAAGACTGAGCCAAGAGACCCAGAGAAATTTTTGCTGTATTTGCTTAGAGGCATATTTCCCTCAACCTAGGAGTTTATCAAGTGTCCATTTATTGGAGGGTGAGCATGAGCTTGAGAGATTGACTTGTGCCTGAGACCTGCAACGATTTGCCCATTCAGCCTGCCAGGAGAGAAATTGTCCTGAGTTAATATGGCCTGGGCAACTGTCAACCACTCATTGGGTGTTAAATATCCACCTGCCCCAAAGCTTTCAAGAAAGGAAAGAGTGAAGAAAGCATTGGGCCCATAATTCCTAACAGGCGAATTTTATTTTTCTAACTGTTTAAAGCAGAGTTTTTTAAAGATTGTAGGATTCTCCATAGGGCACACATTTTCATTTTCTGTCACGGCTCTGCCCTCATCCCTGATTCCACCTTCTGGCTCTGTTTCATCCTCATCTCCAGAAGATGGCCTCTGTCCCCAATTGGGGGCAAGAAGGCTGGGAATGTTTATGAGAGGACCATGAAGAGGAAGGTGGCATGGGGCATGAGGAGGAAGAAGGAGTGGCAGGCATGTGGCTGTGTGAATGCTGAGCACTAGCCCAGGAAGGGGGAGGGAGTGGCAGGGTCTGTGAGGAGCTAGAATCAGGAGCCTCAGGTGTCTGAGGAGGGATACTCTGAGAGTGAGTGACAGGGAAAACCAAACATTGAGAGTCCTGCGCAGGGGAGGAGGAACAAAGGGCTGAGAGCCATGAAATTTGCTCCTGAAGGTGGAGGATGTCTGACAATTCATGGACCTGAGAAGAAAGGCAGGTCTTCATGTCAGAGAGAGAAACAGGCAGGGTAGCAGGGAAAGTCAAAACTGCAGACTTAGGAAGTGATGTGGAGACTGAGGTAACTGGCGTTAGTGTGGGAATGGCTGTAGCACCAGAATCCAAAGGCTCTGATTCAGAAGCACCAGCTGCAGCTGGAAGGGTGGGGCCAGGGTGCACTGAGGCTGCTCCTGGAGGGGTGAGGGCAGAGACAAAACAAGTTGGGCGGGAAGGGGGCAAGTGTTGTGTATCAGCTGCGGCAGAGGCGGGAGATGGAGGTGGGGGTGGCGGGAACTCCAAGAGGCTGGGGAAGGCGAGCATAGAAGTGGGGGCTTCCGAAGAACAGGATTACAGTAGGAAGTTTGAGAATGCGAGATGTAAGGGTTGACAGTGGCTAAAGGCACATACTGTGTGGGCAAAGGAACAGTGGAAACAGAACTATGACAAGGGCGCACATGAGAGGCCGGGGTTGAGGAATCCAAAGCTGATAAATCAGGATAAATATGAGGAGAATCAGACGAGGAGGGAAGCTGAGACTCATGAGGCATATCAATAAGTGTAAAAGGAACAGAAGCCTTAGATGTCAGGCAGGAGAAACCGGCAGAGCCAGGATGCAAATGTGATAAGCAGTATTCTGTGACAGACAACAGCTGGTGTTTACCTGAGTTTCTGTCAGCATCCTCAATAATGTCCCTAATAATACCCCAGAAGAAAAATTGTTGGATTAACTGCACCGTCACCTTCACATTTAATTTTTATTTAGGTCACTACCCAACTTTTGCCACTTCTTAGGGTGTATGATAGGACCATCAATCATGAACCAAGGATACTGTTCATCAATAAACACAAAGAAACTTATAAGATTTTTTTCTTAACCCTAATTCCTCTCTCTCTGAGACTTTGTTTGAGGTCCTTTATGAAGGATGCCTCCTTCGACAGTGAATGGCCCATTCTTATGGGACGGAATGAAAATGAAGCTTACCCCGAGGAAAGCAGGTCACAGGCTATGATCCTGTCTCACTCAATCATGATTTAAGTCTATAAGTCTATCTGTAACTGTCAAGCCGAACCTTGTGGTTGCTAGAGAGATGAAGCTGCAGGGGACATAATTATCAAGCAGGACCTTGTGGTTTCCAGGGAGATGAAGCTTCAGGGGACATTGTGCAAGTGGAGAGAGGTAAGGGTAAAGGTAATAGGTGAGGTTCCTGGCTTCTGAAAGTACACAACATAAATGTCCTTCCCACTGTCCACAATAGAGACCTCCTTCCCACTGTCCAGCACAGGGAAGTCCTCTCTACTGTCCATCAAAGTGATGTCCTTTCCACTGTCCACCACAGAGACCTCCTTCCCACTGTCCAGCACAGGGAGGTCCTCTCTACTGTCCATCAAAGTTTTCCACTGTCCACCACAGGGACGTCCTCCACACTTTCCCACAACAGGGATGTTCTTTCCACTGTCCAACACAGGGACATCCTCCCCAGTGTCCACCATACTAGCCACTGTCCACAACAGGGGCATCCTACCCATGTCTACCACAGGGAGGTCCTCTCAAATCTCCACCATAGGTAGGTCCTCTCCACTGTCCCCACAGGGACATCAAATCAACTGTCCAACACAGAAATATACTCCCCACTGTCCACAACAGTGATGTCCTTCCCACTGTACACCACAGAGATGTTCTACCCACTAACCTCCACAGGAACATCCTACCCACTGTCTACCACAGGGATGTCCTTCGCACTGTCCACCAAAGTGATGTTCCTCCTACTGTCTACCAAAGGTACATCTTTCAACTGTCCACCATAGAGACATCCTCCCCACTGTCCATCACAGGAACATCCTCCCCACTGACCACAACAAGGACGTCCTTCATACAGTCCACCATAGAGAATTCCTCATTGTTGTCCACCAAAGGAAGTCCTTTCCCACTGTCCACCACAGGGACATCCTCCAAATTGTCCACCTCAGTGACATCCTTTTCACCTTCACCACTGAGATATCTTACCCACTTTGCACAACAGGGACATTTTCCTGTGCACAACAGGGATATCCTCACCACTGTGCACGACAGGGATCTCCTCCTTTGCACACCAGGGATGTCAGCAACCCCCTCCACCCAGAGTTATCCTCTGCACACTCTACGACAGGGACATTCTCCCCACTATCCACCAAAGAAACGTCTTTCCCAGTATTCACAACAGGGATGTCATCCCAAATGTCAACACAGGAAAGTCCTCTTCACTGTCCCCCAGGGATGTCCTTCCACCTGTCCACCACAGGGATGTTCTCCCCATTGTCCACAACAGGGATGTTCTTTCCACTGTTCACCACAAGGAGGTCCTTCCCAATATCGACAAAAGGGACGTCCTCCCCAGGGTCCACCAAAGGACCATACTACACACTGTCTACCACAGGGACATACTATCCACTGTCTACAACAAAGAGTTCTTCTCCACGGTCCACCACAGAGACGTCATTTCAACCGCTCCATTACAGAAATATCTCCCCACTGTCCACAACAGGGACCTCCTTCCCAATGTCCACCACAGGGAGGTCCTCCTCTCTACTGTCCATCAAAGAGATGTCCTTTCCACAATCCACCACAGGGACATCCTTCCCACTGTGTCCACAAAAGATGTTTCCTCCCCACTGTCCACCACAGTTAGGTCTTCCCAACTGTCAACCACAGGGACTTTTTTCCACGGTCCACCAAACAGATGCCCTTCCCACTGTCCACCCAGGGATATCCTCCTGTGTCCTACAAGGACATCCTTACGACTGTCCCCAACATGGTTGTCCTCAAACAATATGCACTACAGGGAAGTCCTCACCCCATCCACCACACGAGTCCTTCTGCACTGTAAACCACAGGGACATCCTACCCACTGTCCACCACAGGCAGGTCCTCCCCTCTGTCCACCACAGGGTAGTCCTCTCTACTGACCACCACAAGGATGTCTTTTCCACTACCAGATTGACGTCCTCGCCACTGTTTACAACAAACATGTATATACCACTGTCCACCACAGTAATGTTCTCTCCACTGTCCACCACAGGGAGGTCCTCCCAACTGTAAATCACAGGGACGTCCTTTCAACTGTTCACCATAGAGATGTCCTTCCAATTAGGCACCACAGGGACATCCTACTGTGTACCACAAGGACATCCTTACCACTGTACACAACATGGTTATCGCTCCAATGTCCACTACAGGGAGTCCTCACCACTGTCCACAACATGAATATCCTCCACACTGTAACCACAGGGACTTCTTACACATTGTCCACCACAGGGAGGTCCTCCCCATTGTCCACAACAGGATCATTCTTCTGCCTGTCCACCACAGTGACGTCCTCCCCACTGTACATCTCAGGGACATCCTCCTGTGCACAACAGGGATCTTCTTACCACTGTACTCCCCAGAGATGTCCTCTGACCTCCCCACTACAAGGACACCCTTCTCACTGTCCACCAAGAGACATTCTCTTGTGCACCACAGAACTTTGTTTCTTACTTACAAAATTCTTACTACAGTCTACAAAGGCTGTCTTCTGCACTGTCCAACACACTCCCATCATTGTCCATCACTGGACATCTTTTTCACTGTCAACCAAAGAGAGGTCCCCAGCTGTCCACCCCAGTGACGTCCTTCCAACTGTTCACAACAGTAAAGTCCTCCCCACTGTCCAAAACAGGGATGTCCTCCCCACTGTCCACCATATGGACGTCCTACCCACTAGCCATCACAGGGAGGTCCTTCCTACTGTCAACCATAGAGAGCGTCCTCCCAGCTGTCCAAAACAGGAACATCCTTCTCACTGTTCACCACAAGGACATCCTCCCCACTGTGCACCACAGGGACATCCTTCTGTGCACAACAGTGATGTCCTCACCTTGTGCACCACAGGAGGTCTGCCTTTGCACACCAGGAATGTCCTCACCACAGTTTACCCCAGAGATGTCCTCTGCACACTCCAAGGCAGGGACATCATATCCAATGTCCACCAAAGGATGTTTCTCCTTTGCACCAGAGAAACTTTCCTCAACACTCTCCAACAAAGGACGTCCTCCTCATTGTCCACCAAATGAACGTATTCCACCAAAGTCCTTTCCACTGTCCACAACAGGACATCCTTCGCACTGTCCACCACAGAGAGTTCCTCCCACCTCTCCACCACAGGGATGTCCTTCTCACTGTTCACCACAAGGACATCCTCCCCACTGTGCCAAGGACATCCTCCCGTGCACAACAGAGATGTCCTCACCATTGTGCACGACAGGAACACCTTCCTGTGCACACCATGGATGTCCTCCCCATGTCTACCCCAGAGATGTTCTCCGCACAATCCACGACAGGACATCATTCCCAATGTTCTACCAAAGGGACATTCTCTCTTTGCCCCAGAGAAAACTCATCACCACTGTCCACCACAAGACATCTGACCACTGTCCACGCACAAGGAAGTACTCCCCACTGTCCACCTAAGGGAAGTCCTCTCCACTGTTTACAGCAGGGACGTCCTTCCAACTCTCCAACACAGGAGGTCCCCCCACTGTCCACCAGAAAGACATCCTTCAACTGTCTACCACAGGGACTTATCCCCAGTGTCAACCAAAGGGACGTCCTCCGCACTTTCCACCACAGGGATGTTTTCCCCACGGTCCAAACACAGGGGTGTCCTCACCAAGGTCCAATACAGGGACATCCTTCCTACTGTCCACCGACAGGAAGGTCCTCCCCACTGTCCACAACATGGATGTCTTTCCCACTTAAAAACAAAAAAATGTTCCTTCCCACTGTCCACCACAGGGACGTCTTTCCATCTGTCGACTACATTGACATCCACCCCACTGTCCACAACAGGGAAGTCTTTGCAACCATCCTCCACAGGGAGGTTCTCCCCATAGTCCACCACACTGATGTCCTCCATAGTGTAATCAACAGGCATGTCCTCCTCCTGTATGCACTACAGTGAAGTACTCACCACTCTATACCCCAGGGATGTTCTTCCCATTGACCACCTCAGCAGTGACTACCTCCCCACTTTCCATCAAAGGGATATCCTACCCACTGTCCACCACAGAAGGTTCTCCCTGCTGTCCACCACAGGGACACCCTTACCACTATTTACCCAGGGTCCATCCTCACCAATGTCACCAGTGGGAAATGCTTCCCACTGTTCACCACAGGAACATCCTTTCCACTGTGCACCACAGGGACATTCTTCTGTGCATAACCAAATGTTCTTACCACTGTCCATTGCAGAGATGTCCACTGCACTCTCCATTTCAGGCCAAATACTTCCATGTCCATCAAAGGACGTTTTCTTGTGCACCACAGGAACATCCTCCCCACTGTCCACAATTCATCATCACACTGGTCACCACAGTGATGTGCTCTGCACTCTCACAACAGGGACAATAATTCCCAAGCTCCAACAAAATAGTGTTTTCCTGTGCACCACAGAACTTACCCCCCACTGTCCACATAGGGAT
Organism: Arvicanthis niloticus; assembly: GCF_011762505.2. Lineage (NCBI taxonomy): Eukaryota > Metazoa > Chordata > Mammalia > Rodentia > Muridae > Arvicanthis > Arvicanthis niloticus. The sequence goes on along the minus strand of NW_023046023.1, from coordinate 1,276 downwards.
GTCCTCATTACTATTCAGCACAGGGAGTCCGCACTATCCAACACCAGAGTGCTGCCTCTTCACTGTCCCCAAGAGAATTGTCCTTCCCACTGTCACCACAGAGAGTCCTCCCACTGTCACACACAGTGATGTCGTCCAACTGTCCACCAGAGGGATATCCTTCCCAATGTGCACCACAAGAGTCCTTCCATGTCCACAAAGGGAGACATCCTTTTTAAAATCCACAACATAAACGTCTGTCTTACTTTCCAGAACAGGGATACCTTCTACTGTCGCTCTCTCTGGATGGGCTTCTGTTGTCTACATCTTTTCTGGATTCTCTCTGTACTCTGATTTCTGCAGATGTGCTTCTGTTCTTTTCTTCTCTCGGAATGTCCTTCTGTCCTCAACTATGTCCTGCGATTCCCTTCTGTATTCTCCTTTCCTGGTTGCCCTTCTGTTCTCGTCCTCTCTCTGATGCCCTTATTGTCCTCTCCTCTCTTTAGATACTCTTCTATTCCTATCCTCTCTCGGATGCCTTCTGTTTCTCTCTCTGTTCTGGATGCCCTTGTCCTCTTCTCTCTCTGGATGCCCTAACTGTTCTCTCCTCTCTCTCTCTGTGATTCCCTTCTTTCTTCTCTCTCTCTGGATGACCTTCTGTTTCTCTTCGCTCCCTCGATGCCCATCTGTCCTCTTCTACTCTAGATTGCCTCTCTCTCTTCCTCTGTCCCGATGCCCCTTGCTGTTCTCTCCTCTCTCGGGGGGGTGGAAGCCCTTCTGTCTATATGCTCTCTGGATGCGGCCCTTTCTGTTCTCGTTCCTCTCTCTAGATAGCCTTCTTTTCTCCATCTTTACTAGAATGCCCTTCTGTATTCTCCTCTGTCTGTATGCCCGTCTTTTACTATTTTCCTGTGGATGCCCTTCTGCCTTCTCACTCTCTCTGATGCCCTTCTTTTCTCTCTTCATCTGGAGACTACTGTCCTCGTCTCTATCTGGATGCCCTTTCTGTCCTTTATCCTATCTTCTATCCCCTTCCTGTCTGTCTTCTCGTTCTTTTCTGTACCCTACTGTTCTCTGCTCTCTACATGCCCTTCTGTCGCATTATTCCTCTAGTAAGCCCTTATGTTCTCTCCACTTTCTGGAATTCTCTAATGTCTATCATCTCTCTGAATGTGCTTCTGTTCTGTTTTCTCTCGGGATGGGTCCTTATGAACCTCTCCTATCTGGATTCCCTTCTGGCTTCTTCCTCTCATTGATGCCCTTCTGTTCTATCCTCTGTCTTGATGCCCTTCTGTTC
>NW_023046022.1:0-81880 GCF_011762505.2 Arvicanthis niloticus | reverse complement strand
AAAAATTGCTTGAAGAAAGTATGCAGATGCTCTATTGCTTTTTGCTTTTTCCTCTTGCTCCTGCTCTCTCTCTTCTCTCTTTCTCTCTCTCTTTCTCTCTGCTTTCTCTCTCCCTTTCTCTGTCTCTACTACCTCTTCAAGTCCCCTCCTCATGACCTGAATAAACTATATTCTATACCGGGGACGGGGGGAATGCAGAAAAAACTTGATATCTGCCAATCACACAATCACGGTTTGCTAATGTTCAGAAAACTAAGATATTATTGGTGTTTTGAATTAATCTCTCTCTCTCTCTCTCTCTCTCTCTCTCTCTCTCTCTCTCTCTCTCTTTCTCTCTCTCTTTCTCTCTGTCTTCCTCTCTGTGTCCCTCTGAGTGTGTGTATGTATGTATGAAATGACTAAGACACCCAACTCTTGAACCCTCAGTCTTTTATCTTTCTTCCCAGTCTCATATTCTATAACAAACAGCAAAATAACACTTCATTTCAACTACAAATATAACAGCAATGACAAAAATCACCAAGGATTCTATCCTTACAACATCTCACCTTGGCCCTTATACAACCAAAATACCCAGTGAAGCTTTGTAGACCCAATGGGCCATATAGACCCTACTAGCTGGAGATAACGTATCCAGAGTAATCGCTGAGTGTAAATCGTCTTGGGACATATAGACGCTGACACTAATACACCCTTTAGGTATGCTGTATACAAATTCATTAGAGCAATTTAATATCATTCAGGCCTACTCAAATCCCAACATGTTACATCTTGTGTTTTTTTATTAAGTGAAAAACGTCAGAAATATAGAATTTTATCTAAATCCCCACTTAGGATGTTAAAACAAAACCATATAGCCTAGATTTATTTTACAGTAGCATTCATTTGAATAAAGAACATATTTCAAACTTAAAGAAATGCTCGAACATATTTTTAAAAATTAAAGAAAGAAAATTTTCAAAAAAAAAAAAAAAGAGGAATGAAATCCTGAGATTTAGATGTCACATAACCCCAATTTAGAATTAGAAAATTGATTTTCTGTTATCTTTACTTAGACTTGATCAGTGCTTTTGGGTCTCTTGCTTACAGCTGAGGCTAGCAGGGTGCTACAGAAAGACACCAAGAAATGATAGGCTGGAAAAATAGCCTGCCTTAAACTTTACCTAAAATCCAGAAACCTCACTCAAGTTGATAAAATTAAAAATCTACAGCTTTTATACCTGTTTAGAGCTGTTTGGGGACTGAATATCGAATTTGCTTATACAGAAGATACTTATCTATAATCATCTACTTGGGAGGCTATGGAAGGAAACCCATAGGTCTATGGCAAAGCCATAAAACCATTAAGGAAACAGTGTTTGAAAAACTTAATAACTGAAATCCAATCCACTGCTACAGCATACAATTAACATGTGAAAATACAGTCTAAGTTCAGTTCCCAGTACCACACAAATGTACGTAAGCTGAAGAGTGGACTTCTCTCAAAATCTCTGCTAATATCACTATCTTCTGTAGTGTGTGAATTTAAATTTGTTAGACGTAGTTCCCAGGTGTGAAAGGCCAAAACTGAAACCTGTAACATCGAACATGCCTAATTTAGCTTCGAACCTTTGGAAAACCTAATAAGGAAACTGCATTAAACTATTTAGCAAAATAAACCTAGAGACAGGTGTCTTACCTGACTGAGGATTTAATTCCTATTATTTGTTATTTAAATAAAAATTTTTTCTCTATTCAAATGTGAATGAATTTAGAATGACTTTAAACCCACACATTTGTCAGGACCATAGAGACTGTACATAGTGAAGGATGCCTGAATTTAAGCAAACTTTAACTTAGTTATTATTTAATAATGCTAATTAAACAAGTGGTCCCCCCCCCTTGGGGGATACTTTAACTTCCACCAACTAAAGCATACTAAGCTTCATGACAATTAAAGACTGTGCTTATGTTAATTGTAGTGCTTATCAACAAAATGCAGTCATTCTGTTAAAAGTATAAAAATGACCTATCAAAGTAATAGTGGAAATATTTTCTACATATCTCAATGAACTTCCTCAGAGAAGGAATCTTGAATGCTGGAGCAGGTGCTAGGTCAATGGCAATCCTTTTTTTTGTAGCTTTGAAATCGTGAGGTGTCAACCAGCAAACACTCTGCACACAAAGTGCTTGTGTGTGTACAATGAGAACACGAACAAAATACTGTGGAGCACTTTCTGTTACCTGTGTTGCTACGTATTGAGGGTGTGCATTGGAGAGAGGCATGCATGTGCATGTGTTCATGTTTTAGTATAGGTCTATGGCATACCTGTCATCCTTTCTCAAGAGCAATTGTTATGTTATTCAGCAGTGTTCAGCCCTCAGACCAGTGTTGCTTGCAAAGAATGCACCATCTTTCTTTAAGCTAGGAGCCAGCCAGACAATGCACTTCTTGGATGCCCCATCCTCATTATCATTCTGCCTGAGTTTTGACTGTTTCCTTGCTTCCTTGCCTCTCCAAAGGTCAGCCCTGGGTCTTCACTCCGCTACTAATGGGTGCACAAGCATGACTCTCAGTGCTCCTGCAGTGGCAGAGGAACTCCGTCCCTTTATACCGCTCTTTCCCCAGAATCCTCCCTTCCTCTCTACTTCTTTCCTATGCTAGCTCTCTTTCTCTCTGCCTTGCAAATGACTCTGAGGACCTATGCTGGTGGATGATTTATAATACGAAAAAAAAAACAGCACTCTTTTTTTTTTTTTTTTTTTTTTTTTTTTTTTGAACTGGGCTCCCTGAGAGCACTCAGGGCTGCCTCTTAGTGTTCAACGCCTACCTGCTCAACTGCAGGGAAACAACCTTCTGAAGGCTTTAATGGGATTTTGCCTGAGGCTGTTTTATTAAGATGTCGGCTTTTTCTGCTGCCTCTGCAGCTGACACCATTCACTGTCAGCTGTCCCCTCCCCTCTCCACCCCTATGCCACCCCCCAACAATGCACCAAATTATTCGCTTCATTTAGTGTTCATGGTTCAGTGTGGGCAAATTGGGAGAAAGAGCACTATTGGGCCAGATGAACCAGGCAGAGAGGTGAAAAGCCACTGTGCTACTTAACAAGGGGTTTAAAGTGAGGGTGGAGACCAAATAAGAAGGGCTAAAGCTATGCCACTGGGGCATACTTCCATTCTACCAGAAAGAATTGAATGCGGAGTCAACAGACCCATTCTGAAAATACATTTATACTCCTCATTTGCATGAAACTTCATTTGGGAAAGCCTATACACGGACTTTGTACAACAGCACGCAAAATAAATATGTCCATGGCATATGTGTTATAGTGTAGATGAGAGGTTGTAAGATTCAATCAAAGAAAACTATATATGTATCACAACAGAAAATAAGTAAGGGGCTATATATTTAATGAATGTTTTAGAATATATGATATATTTATATATAATACATACACAATATATAATATATTCTAAAGTATAGAGATAGAGATAGAAATACACACACACAAACACACACACACACACACACACACACACTAAGAGGACAGGGATTTGGTGCCAACAAGAACAGGGTGGTGGTAGTACTGATGAAGATAGTGGGGTTGCACTTTGAAGTACATATGTGTGCATGGAGAAAGAGTACACTGGTTTGAGGTACGTTGACAATAAAAAGAGAGTGTTTGTAGGGTATATATTATTTTCATAGCAAGAATCAATTAAAATTACTCAGCAGCCATAGGGGAAAGGCTTTGGTGACATCGAATTAGCAGTGGCAATCTTATGTTTGATATAGAATAGATCTAGCAAGTGTTCAGGATATTTTAAGATTTTTTTTATTCTAAGTGTCAATATTGGGAATTTTTTCCATTAATTCATTTATTTACTCACTTTACCTCTGATAACTGACCCCTCTTATCCCATTCTGTCATCATAAGTCCCTCATACCCCCTCTCATTCTTCACTGAGAATGAGGAGGTCCAACATAGGGAAATTTTATAGTGATCCCATTTTATAGCTGGAAAGCAAAATTATATAGAACTTTGAGCATTGGACACAGAAACCATTCAAATGTATCTTTTTGACTGAGTTGTCTAGTTCCCTGATATACCGCAAATACTTTCACTGACAAGTTATTTGACTGTTTTATAAATGTTTATTGAGCATTTTATTGTGCACTTAATGGGCTATATGTTTAGGCTTATACTGAAGCAAAAAGCCAAATCTGCCACTTCACCTACTCCCATAGAATTTTAGAAGAGGGGAGAGACATTGCTATAGTTACAAATTTAATATGTTCTTTTGTTCAGAGGACTTGGTAATTATCTGAAGTTATCCTGAGGAAATAGGTAAAACTGATACCAAAACATGAATAAAAGTTAACTAAGGTAGGCGTGATGGTGTGTCCATTAAACCTTAGCAATCAGGATGCAGAAGCAGAAGGATCTCTGAGTTAGAGGCAAGTCTGGTCTACAAGGTGATATCCAGGGCAGCTATGGCTACAAAGAGAAACCCTGTCTTAAAACACAACAACAACAACAACAACAACAACAAGGAGTTAGCTAGGTAGAGTGTGTAGTTAGGGGTAATTGTAAGGTATACACACATAGAGGCCTTCTGGAAGAAGAAAAATGGCAGATGTAAGAAAACGGTGTGAGATAAATTACACATATTAAATAGACAGTTATTACAAATGTTGCTAGCAGGGTAGACCATAAAGGTAACAAAGACGAGAAGGTCTTGCCATCCAAAGACTGAAGACATATTTCCAAATAGCTGAGCAGTCTAATGTCACTGAATGGTTTCAGTTTAAAACACCATCGGGAGGTGGAGGTGCTATGCAACTTAATAACATTCCATATGAAGTGTCTTTCACTGTAGGTCATAAGAGGAAGGGTACATTTGACTTGTGCTGTTTCCTTGCTTAAAAAAATACTTTACACACTCTTTTCTGGGTGGACTTCTAGCCTAGATTTGAAAGTCAAGGCCCCAAAGGTATTTCAAATATTTCTACACTGGGAAGTGTTCTTCTCTCCATCAGTCCCTTAGTACAAGACTGTATTAGTTTCCTTTATAGTAATTCTCAAGTCGTAATTCTAAATTAATTTGTATATTTTTATAATTTACATTTACTTTAAAACTATAGTTTCATCTTAATGAATTAAAGACAAATGCTAAGATGCTCTGTATTGCATTTCCAGTTAATAACACTAATTATTCTTTCCCACATAAGTCAACATGTTGTTTTCTAAATATGGATTCCATGCTTTAATGACCATTCCTTGGTTGATGCCAATCAACCACTGTTTTACTATTAGACATTCTTTGTCTACTAAATAAAAACTTAAAATTCATGCATCTCAGACACAAAAGCAACAGACACATCCATTCTTAATGTTATAATTTGAATTTAGACATTTAGTTTGAATTTATAATAGAAAGCTGACATTTTATGTAAACATTATTTTTTTAATCTGTCTCTCATTTATGACATCAAACTGCATTTTCCCATTTCCTCCCTCTTTTTTGGATCTTCTCACTAGCTCCCCTCTCCCCAAGACTCATCCCTCCTTCAGAAAAGAGCAGACTTCCTAGGGATATCAGACAAATACAGCATAACAAGCTACAGTAAGATCAGGCATATACCATCACATCAAGGCTGGACAAGGCAATCCAGTTGAAGAAAAGGGTCCCAGAAGTGGACAAACGACTCAGGCACAGCCCCTTTCACATATATACATTTTTTCAGTGGCTAGCAATGGTTGAAGTCATCAACATCTTCTCATGAAAAAGGACAACCTGGTATCCAAACATCTTGACTCCCCAAATAGCTACTGGACTGATGTCTTTTTTTTTTTTTTTTTTTTTTTTTTTTTTTTTTTTTTTTTTTTAGTAGCACTAGCAAAGTCAGGAAGCTCCATAGTCATCAGTATGGGAAAGACTGAAACAACTAAGGACAGCTGTGCAGCACTATAAACACCTTCTCGGTTACACTGATGTAAAGGAGTTTTTCTCTGACCTGAGCTGGGTGGATGCTTTCAGGGAAGTAATTATAACAGTCTTCGTAATCATCAGAGAAGGAGCTGCAGTTTCCAAACATCTGTCCTATATTCTTTTTTATATAAAATCTTGTCTTTCTTTCTACTAAGGGAGAGATGAATGTCAGTGAATATGAAACATGCTTAAAGCCCCGTTCATCCTTTGAGCTCTGCACACTCTGAAGTCCAATTCACCTCTTCTCTATCCCTGTCAAAAGAAAGCCCCTTTGCTATTGATCACTCACAGATGTCATGAGTTATGTAGTGTCAATCAAACAGTAATGAAGAGTACAAAATAAATGAGGAGAACACAGCAAACTTTGGCTAGAATATTTAAGAACAAATACAATTATTAGTTATGATCAAAGTATGTTGTGGAAGGGGTATATGTGTTTGTATGTGTGTTGAGTGTGTGTGTTCACATGTAAGGGAGAGATAGAGGGAGAGAGAGAAAAAAGAGAGAGAGAAGAGGGTGCAGGAGAATAAAATGAAAAGGTTAAAAATTCAACCTATAGTAATAAAATTCATTATCAGTGGCCTAGATTTATGCTCTTTCTATTTCTGGAATAGAATTTCTAGCCACTTAGGAACATAGGTCATAAATATGGGTCAAATCCTTGATTTCTCCATCTGTTTCCCTTCTTTCTCCGTTATTTCAATTTCTCCAAGAAACTGATGCTAACAGGATTAACCATGCCAGACACCAGGGAAATAGTTATGAGGAAGTAGTGAAGGGGTTTGGAGAATGAATAATTTATCAGACATCTATGCAGTGATGGCCATGAGTTAAGGTGATAGGAGGAGAAAGGGACAAGGATAAAAGAGAAATCCTCAATGAAGAATCTTGAGAAGATAGTACAGATGATCCAAGACAGCAGTTCTCAACCTTTGGGTTGTAATCCCTTTGGAAGTTGAATTATTCTTTAACAGGGTCCACATATCAGATATCCTTTATATCAGATTTTTTATTAGGATTATAACAGTATCAAAATTATAGTTATGGAGTAACAATGAAGTAATTTTATGATTGGAGGTTACCAAAACATGAGAAACTGTATTAAAAGGGTTGCAGCAATAGAAAGATTGAGAACTCTAGTCCAAAGGAAACTTACAAAGGCTATCTTGGAGTCTTAGCCAGGCTTACCTTGTCAGTAGGCTCACACATCCCACAAATTGACTTGCTTTGCCAACTCTGGTGGATTTCATTTTGTTGCTGGCAGTGAAAATTTAGAGATAGATTTCAGAACACCTCAGCTAGGGCTGTCAGTTATATTGACTGCAATGGAAGATTCTATATCTCATGCTCAGAATTGCTACACCATTGTGATCACAGTTTCCTTGGTTCACAATATCTTCACTCTGTTAGATTAGTACCATCTATGGCCTTATCTCTGATGTTCTGACTCTACGCCAAGCTTTCTATCACACGCATTCTCTTCCTTATAATAGTCCAACATTTAATATTGTAATTTCTTTGATTATGATTTTTTTTTCTCAGGCTTTCAAATATCAGTGGCTTCAGATCATTTTCAAGTGACACTGAAATGTGTTATACCATATCATACAATGGATATTTTTTTAAGATTTATTTATTTCATGCATATGAGTACACTGTAGCTGTCTTCAGACACACCAGAAGAGGGCATTGGATCCCATTACAGATGGTGTAAGCCACCATGTGGTTGCTGGAATTGAACTCAGGACCTCTGGAAGAGCATTCAGTGCTCTTAACCACTGAGCCATCTCTCCAGCCCTCATACAATGTTTTAAACAATCACATCCTCTTCTCTCCATGCTTATTTAATTGTTTGAGTTCTTTTCATATTACTATTCCTTTCTTAATGTGGTATCGTTGCCACTTTATATCATTCTTTTGAGTCTTTAAACTTTACAAACTATATTCGGGTCACCTGTGATAAATCATTGCTATATACTGAGCATATACATGTATACTCATTGTACATGTTCTTAAAGATCCCAGAACTTAACCAGATCTACAATATCTTGCACTTCAGATTCATATTTTCTGTTAATACTTCCATAAGTACAAAATATTGAGAGTCAGCAGAGGTGAGTAGTACATGTAGTCCCCTGAGTCCCAATTGTCTAGATATAGCATTGCTGATCAGTCAAGAAGAGCCTAGGAGACCCCCAAAAAGCTTCCTGCCCCCCTGTGAAACTTGAGATCCCCCCCAAACTAACCAAATTAGAACCCTGTTCAACTATTCATGTTAGTTGGATTATACTACCACCCCAGTTGTGTCAGACTGGGACACACCCTGTAGAGTAGAGCATCATGACCTGTATTGTTGGGCCCATGGCTCCCTGCACCTTCCTGAGAAGTCCTGCTGCCATTCGAATCATTCAGCCAACACCAGAGAAAACAAGATACCTAATGTGGCACCATAAGCGCCCCAGCTATTCCTGCTACAAACAAAATCCAGATAGCCTAATGAAACTGAAGAACAAGAAAAAAAAGTAGGTCTTCAATACAATCTTATAAATGTGATACAGGGCTTTAAAGAGGACATGGATACATCCATTCAGAAATTACAGAAAAATAATTCAAACAGGTAGAGACTAACAGAAAAAGGAAATAATGATAAAGAAATACAGGAAATACAACAAAACAGGTGAAGGATATGAATAAAATTGTCCAAAATCTGAAATGGAAAATGAAAGCAATAAATAAAACACAAACTGAAGCAATCCTGGAGATGGAAAAGCTAAGAAAAAGAGCAGAAACTACAGACATAAGCATCACTAACAGAATAAAGGAAATGGAAGAAAGAATCTAAGGTATAAAAGAGATGATTGGAGAAATCAAAATACCAGTCAAAGAAAATGCAAAATCAAAAAGTTTGTTACACAAACATTCAGGAAATCTGGGACAAGATGAAAAGGCCAAACCTAAAAACAATAGGAATAGAGGAAGAAGGAGAAGAAGAAAGACATAAAGAAGAAGTAGGAGAAAGAGGAGGAGGAGGAGGAGGAGGAGAGGAGAAGGAGAAGGAGAAAAGGAGAAGGAGAAAGAAGAAGAAGAAGAAGAAGAAGAAGAAGAAGAAGAAGAAGAAGAAGAAGAAGAAGAAGAAGAAGAAGAAGAAGAAGAAGAAGAGGGAGGAGAGGAAAACAAACAAAAGAATAGATTGCAAACTAGTTAAACTCAGGGCTGAAATCAATCAATTAGAAACAAAGAGAACAATACAAAGAATCAATTAAAAAATGGACCCCTTTTTTTTCAATTGACAAGATAGACAAACCCTTAGCCAAATGAACTCAACGGGAGAGATTCAAATTAACACAATTAGAAATAAAAAGAGTGCCATAACAGACATTGAGAAAATTCGAAGAATCATTAGGTCTGACTTTAAAAGCCTGTACTCCACAAAATTGGAAAATGTAAATGAAATGAATGACTTTCTAGACAGATACCAATTACCAAAGGTAAATTAAAATAAGGTAAACTATCTGAACATTGTTAAGTTTCAAACTTGTGCAAACCATCCTGGAAATCAATTTGGTAGTTTCTCAGACGATTGTTCCACCTCAAGACCCACCATGGCCAGGCAGAGGCAATGAAAAAACAACCCAGTGGGTGTGGAAATTATTAAAAATGTTTCTACCAGCACTCTGAGAACAAATTCACCAACTAATGTAAATGTGTAGCCAATCTAGATATACCTGGTCCTCACAAGGACACTAGAGGGCTGGTGACTCTCAGACTCACAGAAAAAAGTGGCCTACCTAAACTTAGGAGTTTGTTCGACGGCTGCAAGAGCCAGAGGGAGGGGACATGAAAACCAGCTTTCAAGAGTGGGGGAATCACCCAAGGGTTAGAGGGTCAGTGAAAAGACCAGGCATAAAGACTGTATGTCTCTGTCCTCAAGGTCAGCAAAGGGATGGCTCTGAGCTTAAGAACTCTCCCCTGGGACAGAGGCTATTTGTGTTGACCAGTGGTGGAAGGAGTTTACCAGTTCTCTGAAGTTTGGGCTAGAGAGCAATGGCTATCCATGTGGTAGCATGGGGTATGTGAACGTGCGAAATTTCTAAATTCTGGTCGCTGAACCAAATGTTGTGTTTTATAGAAATGTAAGGAGAGAAGGAATATGTTTGGTGGATGCATAGTCTGGTGTGGGGGAAGTGGGTGCCTCTGCAGCCCATGCTTATGCATCCGTCCCCCCAAGGGACCAGCCATATGAAGATATGGTATAGAATAGAGTTTATTCAGGACACTGGGAGGGGAGTGAAGGAAGAAGTAGAGACAGGGAAAGGGAGAGAGAAAGAGAAGGAGAGAGAGAGAGAGAGAGAGAGAGAGAGAGAGAGAGAGAGAGAGAAGAGACAAGAAGAGAAAAGAGAAGAGGAGTAGAGGTGGGCCCTACACACCTGGAGAGAATTGGGGAGATGAAAGGGGAGAGAGGAGGAAGAGGAAAAGGAGCAAGAGCAGAACAAGAGAGAGAGAGGAGGGGCCCCTTTTATAGTGAGTTAGCCACACCTGGCTGTTGCCAAGTAACTGGGGCAGAGCCTAGACTAGATGCCAACATTATATAATGAGAGTGTGATAAGTAGTCATGACTAAGGTACTATTTTAGAAAAAAGAGTTAGACTCTATAAAGAATTAAAGTTAACACTAAGGAGATTAAACAGGAAAGAGCAATGGCAGTTACTGCTGGTAGTGCTTTAATCCACTTGGCAAATATTAAATTATGAAAAATGTCAGTGTTGTTCTGGGAAAAATCTCATTAGGTCATTGATAGGACTTATATTGACTCTGTAAATTGGTTTAATAATATAAATAGCTTAACAATATTTATTCTACTCATCCAGAAAGAAAGAAAGTGTATCTCGTAGTGTCATTAATTTGTTTCTGGACTGTTCTATAGTGTTCTTTGAAACAATTTTTTTGCCTCTGTAGTATTGGGCCTTGGACGAGGTAACTCCATTTAACTTGGAACCTTCAATCACGTAGCACAGGTAGCCTCCGCTGGCCTGGGACCCTGATGCCAGACCGCCGTGGGACCCAGCCTCAGGACTCCCTCTTCCCCCCGCCCGCGAGATTTCTTCCCCACACTGTAGTTAGGTTGATGTCTTGATATTTTCAGGGGTGGATGATGGAGAAATGATGTGAATGAGTTTATTTCCCTGATTGTCTCCTCAAAAACTTTGTTATTAGTGTTTTGTAAAATCATTAGTTTCTGCTTTAGGACTTTTATATCTCTTTCTTTGAGAGTATACTATAATTATATCATGTCCTGCTCCCCTTTGTTCCTCCAAACCTTTCTATATACTCTTCCTTCCTCTCTTTAAAATTCATTGTCATTTTTGATTGTTTGCTTGTGTGTTGTTGTTGTACATAATTTCTGTGATTTGATTCTCAGTCTTTGTGTTTCTTTACCATGGAGGTGAGTTTCTTGTTGACAGAAGACAGTTGAGTCATGCTTTCTAATTTGAACAGCCAGAATATGTATCTTTTAATTGGAAAATTAGAAACATTCACATTCAGAACTATTGTTGAACAACCTATAATACCCTCCTCATTTTACTCTTTTATTTTGTTTCAAGATTTTTTAATTTTGTCTCCTGTATTCCTCTCAGCAGTTCATTGATTACAGAATTACTGTTTTATATTTTCCTACTTATCATATGCTTTCTTTCCCTAGATCTTGTTATTCTGTAATTCATTTTTTTTCCTTTTCTTCCCATAAGATTGCTTCAAATAGCTTTGCTACTGTTAACTTGGGAGCATGAATTCTCTCCTTTATATTCATTTTGATCTGTATTTCTCCACATTTGAAGAACAACTGTTTAGCAGGTTTTATTTGAGGATTTGAAATACATCATTGTTTTTGTTGTTGTTGTTTTCTTTTTATATTCTTATTCACTTTACATACCTAATACAGCAGCCTTCCCTCCTCTCTTCTCAATCCCACCCTTACAAATTCCTCTGCCAATTGCTCCTCCCATTCTCTTCAGAGAAGGAAGCCCTTCTAAAGTACCACCCCACCCTGGGGCATCTTGTCCCAGCAGAACTAGGAACAATATCTCCTACTGAGACCCAACCAGGCAGTCGGTGTAAGGGACTGTATCATGAATAGGTTAAGGAACAATTTCTCCCAACTGGCATGAGTATAATTCCATTTCATAGCACATACTCTGTGAGTTCAAAGAGTCATGCATGATTCCAAGCATTGCAAAGAGAGAAGACTCAAAAACATGAGCAACTTATAATCACAGCAGATCTACAATACAATGAAAATATATTGAAAATGGGTTAAAGAAAAGCAAAATAGACTGGAAAATATAGAACACTTTAAATATATATACATTAATGAATGCAGTATTATGGTAAAAAAGGAAAATGAATTAAAAATAACACAGAAAGAAAAGATTCAGGTTAATGGAGAAAATATCTCCCTGGGATTATGGTTTGGGAATTGTCTGGGTATGGAAGGAAGGGTAGTGTGACTCTGTCTTCTCAGTTCAATACATACAACTCAAACAAAATATAGTATAATAAACATTGATATATGGTATACATTAGGACTATGACCATTCTACTGCTAGAATCATGACATGGAGCTCTATAACTATGTGCCCAGCCATAGATATTATGTATAAATAAATATCCATGACCAATTCTTACCAAGAGAACTTGTGCACTACTCAGATTGATGAATATTACATGTAAGATGTCCTGAAAGTGTACTTGTGGATATAGGGAATTCTTAGTCAGTGACACCATAATGTCTAGATGTCCCTAACTGCTTGAGTGTAAAGAATAGGACCAAATCACAACATTTTGCTAGACAGAGGCAACCCTTACAATATAGTCTCTGTCTAAGCCCCACGTGGATTCACACATAGCTAGTTTTGCCCTTATTTTTAAAGATTGGCTACCTCTTCACTAAATGTAAAAGCCTCACTTTTTTCTCTGTAGCATAGGCCTTTCTTCTGAAAATGTAGATGTATTCCGATGATATGACAAGTGACAGTGTTTTGACCGGATATCGTCTCTGTAGGTGGTTGTCTATAGATAAATTGAATAGGAGAGATTATTGGAACTTAGTACACATAAAATACAGGAGCTTCTGCTTCCATCAGGAATAACATTAGACAACAGAACCCCTCTTAAGACATATCCCTATTATAACACTGAAAATTGAGTCACCAGTGCAAAAGAGATCTCGGTGGATTGCAAAATTTCTTGTGTTAGACTACATGTACATAAATTGCCAGATCCTGATTTTAGAGCTAAATAAGGCTTTCTTTCCTTTGATTATTTTCACATTGAATTCTTCCATTTCCCCTACTTTACCACCAAATAATCAGTGTGGTGGTTTGAATAGGTTTGCCTCCATAGACTGATATATCTCATTGTATAACATACAGGGAATGGCACTATAAGGACGTGTGGTCATATTGGAGTAGTTGTCGTCTTGTTGGAGGACGTATTTCACTGTGGGGACAGACTTTGAGGTCTCCTATGCTCAGTCTCTACCTAGTGTGGAAAACAGTCTCCTTTGTATGCAGTTCCAGATGCAGAACTCTCAGTTTTTCCAACCCCTCTTCTGCCTGCACACTGCCATTCTTCTCACCATGATGATAATGCAGAAACTACAAGCCAGCCCCAATTAAATGTTTGCCTTTATAAGAGTTGCCTTTGGTGACTGCACATGAAATGGATACCCAGAAGGAATGGTCTCCAGAAAGCCCCTCCTTCAGTTTCTGTCCCACACATTGTCTCCATATTTGCTCCCTTGAGTATTTTGTTACTACTTCTCTAAGAAGGACCAAGCACCCACACTTGGTCTTCATTCATGTCAGGAAGTGCATGCAGACAGGAGCCTGATATAGCTGTCTCCTTAGAGGTCTGCAGAGTCTGACATATTCAGAGGCGGATGCTTACAGCTAACCATTGAACTGATCAAGGGTTTTCCTAAGGAGGAGTTAAAGAAAAGACTGAAGAAACTGAAAGGGTTTGCAGCCCCATGAGGAGAGCAACAATACCAACCAACCAGAGCTCCCAGGGTCTAAACCACCAACTTGGGAGCACATAGAGAAGGACCCATGGCTCCAGCTGTATATGTAGGGGAGGATGGTCTTGTCCTGCAAAGGTGGGAGAGGACATCCTTGGTCTCATGAAGGCTGTACGCTGAGTGTGGGTGAGGAGGTGGGAGGAGGGGGTGGGTGGGGGCACATACTCATAGAAGCAGGAAGAAGGGGGATGGGATAGGGGGTTCCTGGGCAGGGGTTGGGGAATGGGATAAGGGGATAACATTTGAAATATAAATAAAATATCCAATAAAAAAGAGAGCAGTAAAATTAAAAAAAGAGTTCCCTTGATTGTGTGTCTGTTCATAGCAGTAAAACCCTAACTAAGACACATACTTTACTTGATTATTTTATAATTTTGTTTATGCCTTTTAAAAAAGAGTGCTTAACATTTCTAATCATAAATTAAGTTTCATGATCTTATTAAATATTCTATAATTAAAAAAAAAGAGTTGCCTTTGTCATGGTGTCTTTGCAAAACAATAAAAGCTTAACTAAGATAGTCAGTGTCAAGGCTAATTGCTTCTTGTTCCTAAAATTTATTATTTATAGGTCTTGTTATTGATGATCTAGTATTGCACCATGTGCTATTTCAAGCATTGTGTCTTTTCCTGTAACTATGAATCTACTTTGTTTTTATATCACAATGATTCAGAGACTCTCTGGCTATCTCAAACCAAGTTCTTTCCAATGTTTTCGAGTTTTCACTAATCTGTTTTACACGTAAAAATTAATACAGGGGTATGACTGGAGAACAAACAGATTTGGTTTTCTTTCATACACACTGTTAGAGGCAATGTAGATGGATGGAGGAATGCTTATTCGGAGTTCAAACTCTAAAACTTTCTTATTGTCATCTCACCTACCATGGTCCCTGACACACTACATATGTTATTGGAGAAGCCAAGTTGGGGTGGAAATATTGAAAAACATGAACATCTGCAAGCACTTTTCTGAGACAGAGTAAAAGTGGGATAAATTCGGGGAAAAGAAGCCAAGAATAAAACATGAAAAGATTGTAAATACGTTTAATCATATAAGCGCCAGTATATTTCTTCTTTTGTGTAAAAAAAATATTATAGCAAGATAGCATCCCCTGAGTGCCTGTCAATCCTTGGTTGAAAGAAGATAGTCTGTGGAGACCAAGTCACCTGTTGTCCACTTAGGTACCATGGCAAGTGTGGTATAAGTTCTGCCTGAGGCTTTGAAAGAAAAATCCTTATAATAGTAACTTATTAAAATATGCTTCTGATAACTGTAAAAGTAAACACCCCAGCACAAATGTAGATGTAGGGATAATTGGGCCCTCTGAAAATTACAAGTTCTATTCAATTGTGTATGTATTTTAAATTATCTCGAAAAAGGAAAACAAATTAATTCCATACAGAGGATTCATAAGAGATTTAAAATATCTGGAGTTGCAACTTGTTATTATTAAGTAACTTTGTGGCTTCGGATAAGTTAATGATATTAAGAAATATTACTGTTGATTTAACACCTTAAACTTGTTTCTAGTTAGATATTTCTGAAACACTGCTAAGGTACTAACACTGTTAAGGTACTACTATGCTCTTACTTATGCTACTATTTATCTTGGCTACTATATAAGGAGAAATCCAACCAGAAATGCCCTACTGGTTATATACAGATATATAATCTGTAATCTTTGGAAACAAAGATTGAAGGAAGAAAAAGAAAAATATATAAACCATGGAGAACCAAATATTTCAAAAACCTGAGTTAATTAAATTATAACATTCCTACAGTGTCAGAGTTAAAAAAAAACTACTAACCAAAAGCAGTGTGGCATATTATTAAATATTACAAATATATGACCCAATAATTTAATCTGCTTGTTTTGTATTGTCAGGAGAATAATCTGTAATAGTCATATTTTTGTTTTTGAAGGAGTGATTTTTTTCTCAAGTACAGAACAAGCAAATTTTCAAAGAGTAAAGAGTCATCAGATGGATAGATACATAGATGATAAATAGATTAGTTAGAAGGATAGATAGGTGATAGATGATAGATAGATAGATAGATAGATAGATAGATAGATAGATAGATAACAGATGGATAGATGATGGGTAATAGGTAACACATACATAAATATAGTATAATATCATTAAATTAAGTACTCAAACCATGCAGCAGAATCCATTTAAAGAAGACCTAAAGCTGAAGTTACCAATAGAAAGAGCTAGGTCCCAAATGGGGACCCCCCTCAAGTGAAGTTTCCAAATAAAAGAACAAATAATAATTTAGCTAAACAACAGTAAAGACTTCTTGCTTTGACCTATGATTTCCCTATTCCGTTTGTTGTTACTGTTAGTTTCACACTTTTCCATTACCCAGCATGGAGCCTTTTCTATAGAACAGGCTTCATATTCCATCAGGAGTAGTCAATTACTGATTAACAGTAATGTCACTGTTGCATAGGTGGGTTCACCTCATCTGTAAGGTTGGTCTCATAGTTTGTGAGATACACAGGTGGATCAGACAACTGATGTCCTTTTCCCAACAGTCTGCATATCATCTTCTCAGCCTCCAAAAGTAACCATTATGAAAGATGCTTCCAGGTCAGTTATATTTTGATTGTCTCATGTTCCATTAAGAAAGTCTTATTATCTAGTTCTCCTGGGCAACCAAAAGGAATGGCAAGAGATTGTATTGTTCTGGAGGAACTCTAGATATTTTCTGACCATTATTCATAAAAAGATACCCTACACCTGGTACTGTGGTTTGTTTAAGAACACCACAGATTGTAGAAGCAGGTTTGATAGTCACAACAGCAGGATCAAGCATGCCACTGACTTCAAATGATCAGAGACTGCATATGCTATTCAGTATCCTATGGTATGCACAACTTCCTGCTGCTAAAAAATTATCTAGCCCATACGTCAGCAGTCCACATATTGAAGAGGCACTATCAGATAATTAGATGATATTTATTTGGTGGTAAAAATAATATTTTTCCAAGGGCTGCAACATTCTGTGTAGAAAAAAAAAGAGAGATAAGTCCAGAATAAATGACAAATCAATGAATAGATGCAAGAAATGTCAATTCAGTGATATAAACAGCATGAGCCACTAATACAGAGTGAAATAGCAGGCATGGAGATTCTGGGAAGGATTTTTAGGTTAGCTTATCATTGTTGTTGTTGTTGCTGTTGTTGTTAATGTTGCGATGATGATGATGATGATGATGATGATGATGATGATGATGATTTTACAACATATCCTGACCATGGTTTCACCTCATTCCAATACTTCCGGTTCCCACATACACCTTCCCTCCTTCCCAATCCATTTGTCCTTTATTTCCCTTCAGAAAAGAGCAGGCCTCAAAGGGTTATCAACCAAGCATGGCTTAACAAGTAAAATATGATTTATACCTTGAGTCTGTGTACAATTTATCTTTTTTTATTTGTTCATTGAGATATATTTCATAAAACGTTGCTTGAAATGACAGAAATGGCAACTACACCAACCATGCTACTCACCTGTGGTTTACTATCAGGAAGGAGTATAAAATTTAGTTTTCTTCTTCCACAGACTACCTTCAATAATAGATACTTGCCTTTGAATGTCAACTTAATTCCTTTAGTCAGAGAGAGGACCTCCCGCACCCTAGCCATTTCAATATTTCATGAACTTCATGCATGCATGCAAGTTTGGTGCCTGAATATCTCTGATAAACTATAAGAAAGTTTTTGAACTTTTGAATGAGAAGAATCAGGAATTATTAAAAAAAATATCATTTAACTATGATTTTATTTTTTTAATTTTGAGCAATTTAATTTTGCTGAATCCTAGAAATGGTGTGATGCTTATTTGTCTGCATTCAACTAATACAAAGTTTTCTTTACAGTTAAAATAAGGGAGGTAAGAACCACAAGAAAAGATACAATGAGAGATAACAGAGACTGAAATGACAGGAGCTTAACATAACTATCTCCTGAGAGGTTTCATCAAACAACAGATCGAAAAAGACACAGAGACCCACAGCCAAACATCAGGCAGTGCTTGGGGAGTCTGGTAAAAGAGTGGGGTATAAAATTAAGTCACAAATACAACAAGAAGACCTATGAAGTTAACTAACCAGGCCCAATGGGGGCTCACAGAGACTGAACCACCAACCAAAGAACATTCAAGGGCTGGACATAGTCTCTCTACACATTTCTTCCAGATATATAACTTCATCTTCCTGTGGGTTCCCTAACAAGTTGGAGTAGAGCCTGTCTCTGGTCCCTGACATTGAATCTTTTTCCCTTAACTAGACTGCCTGGTTAGGCCTCAGTGGGAAAGGATGCACTTAGTCCTATAAACATGGATGTCACAGAGTGGGGTGGCACCCTGAGGGGTCATACCCTAGTGGAGCTTCCAGTTCTGGTAGATTTCTGAACTAAAACCATCTGGCCAAGGGATTTTTATTTTTAACTGGAAGAGTTATTTTATATATTAATTTTTAAAAAATATATTTTATTTTAATTACAAATGTTGCTACCCCATCATGGCCACTGTCTTGGAGTTTTTCACCCCATCTCCCCTCCCCTTTACCTTTGAGAGGGTACTCCCCCCACTCTCACTTCTAACCTCTGGTAACCCCCTTCCATGAAGCATTCCGCTTCTACAGGATTAGATGCATCCTCTCCGGTAGGAAGACTTTTAATGACTGCTTGGATTTCCCTAGGGGTTATAGGACTATTTAGATATATTTGTTAAATACAGAAAGGCAATATTCAATTCACCTGAGAATATATGCACATTCAACAACAGGATGGTAATTTCCATCAGAAACCTTTTTATCTTTTAATTCAGATCTCCTTAAAAATAAGCAGTTCACTACTGCAGGTTTGTAGCTTCCTGGTTGTATATGCCACAGCTTTAATGTAGTTCAGAATCCTTATTCTGTGTGGTAAAATGCATAGTCTACTCAAGAGTATGAGTGTATACTGATCTTTTACAAGAGTAATGATAAAACCCTTGCAGATGTGTATTATAACACCTTGCCTAACAGGAGAGTTTAGTTAATGATTATTTTTCAGTGTTTTCCTGTTCTGCATATAGACTTAAGAGAAGTAATGTTCACATAATACTAACTGATTCTTCTTAGGTGAAGAGGCAGCGATATTCATTCAAACCAAGGTGTGTAATCTTGCTTCTCACTAACCAGGACTGACTAGGTACATTGAGATAACCAATTTATTTTGCCCAAGAAATGCCCAGGTTTCATGTATATTGCATGGGCATCAGAGAAAATTCTGTTGGCTTGTGATGTTGTTTACTACATGATTTCAAGAGAGAAAATTTTAATCTGAATCAAATTCTAACAATCCAACTTTTCCTTCACGTGCATACTAACTAATCTCCATGAGATAACTCATTCTCCTACACACAGAAAAACAGAAGTAGTGGGCCTGAAAATCAAGACGGACAGTCTTTAAAATGTTTTTCCTTTGATTTTTAAATTCAAAATGTAGAAGAATGATAATAAGCCTGAAAGAAAACAAGCTATGTGAGTTGACTAATGTAGAAGTCTACATTATGTGTATTTTAAATTTTAATATAAAAAACAAATTCAATTTGTAACTAAGAAAATATAATTATGACCTGTGCTCTTCAATGTGTATAACTTATTTGTTTTTGAAATTTCTAAAGTGACTATTGAATTTAATTTTGGAGAACAGAATGAAAGCTAAGGACAATAATGTAGTATGCTCTTAAACCTCTTGTTTAACCAATTGATAGCTACTCTTAGATAATAATTAATAGACATATAAAGGACGAGCTAATAATATAGACAGTGGAAGAATAAATCTCAGATAATGAATCTCAAGAATACAGTAATTCTCTCTTCCATTATTTAAAAGACTTCTTGGTTCTAATAGTATATATAGGTAAGACCGTCATGTTTCCTGCATCTAACATGAAGAAACAAAGCAAGAAAAATGAGAAAGGCAGGACACTGACCAATATAATTAAGCTTAATTCAAAGAGCTTTCATTATTAATTTTAAAATTCTGCCATTTGTGACAATGTAGATAAATACAGAGGACAGCGTGCTAATCAAAGAAGCAAAGCAATAAAATATGTTGTGTGTTCTCACTAAAATATAGAACTCACAGTGGAAGAAGAGTGGAAGAGTACTTATCAGGAGAAGGAAGAAAGTATGGAGAGAGGCTAGGGGATATGTGTTTGTTTGTTTCATTGAAAACAGATTCTCTTCTCATCCAATGTATCCCATCCACAGTTTTTCCTCTCTTAATCCCTTCCCTTAATTCCTCCTTAATTCCTCCCCTGCTGCCTCTCTCCTAGATCCACTCATCCTACATTTTCTTTTCAGAAAAAAGCAGGCCTCCAAGAAACAACAACCAAATACAACAAAACAAAATGTAATAAGATATGACAAGGCCCTCTTATTAAGACTGAACAAGGCAACCCATTTTTTTTTTTAATATCTCAAGGCCAGGCAAAAGAGTCAGAGATATACCTATTCCCACCATCAGGGTCTCACAGAAACAGCATGTTTGCTGTGGTTATGGAATTTAAATAGATGCAATACATTCCAAACACCTAACAACAACAATAATAGATATAGATATATAAAATCTATTTATTTAGAGACGTCCTAGTGTATACATATATCAAAATATCACATTTTCTATAACAAACATTAAGTTTTGTCATGTTCAAATGGGAAGAAGGAAAGGAACAAGGGAGAGAGAGATGAAACAACAGGAAGAAGATAGGAGATGGAAGGAGTAGAAAATGGGCTCAATGATGATGCCAGATTTTGTTTCAGTCATCTGGATGAAATGATAATTGAACATCTCAACTGTGTAATTTATAAATCTCATCGATTTATTACGTTGTTAGTTCAAGAGGCTGAGAAGTCCAAGGTTGAAGGGTAGCATGTAGAAGGGGGGTTTGTGTTCTATCAACCTTGAAGGGCAGAATGTATGCAGCACCTGCAGAAGGAGAATGTAAGAACGACCAGGCTCAGCCCATATTCTCTTGCGCTTAGAATCCATTGGTAGCAGCATTCCTGCTGGCAGAACTTCAACCTTCATTCAATCTCTTCTTAACATCCCTACCTCTTTGTACTAACTCAGTGACAAATTACAAGTTGAGCTTTGGGGTAGAAACTCAGTCTACAGCAAATGTTGCATAAATACTGGGTTCTCTTATAAACAAATGGATATCACAAAACGATAACTGACAACACACTCAACAATTTTACTATTGTTTCTATATCATAATTTCTGCTAGTACAGCATCATCCAACACTGTTCATCTTATTCGTTGGATCTTTCTCAAACATAGAGTTCAGTCAAATCCATTAGGTGCTCATTGTGATATAAATAACTTCCTCCTCAATAAAAACTCTCCCAGAGATCAAAATAACAAGAAAGAGAAACTAGAATTGTGCGAGTTAAGAAAGAAGAATACATGGAAATTATAAGGAACAAGACAAAGTAATGGCAGTAACTATCACTGAAAACCAGAATATGCATACCCATTATATATAAAATTAGAATATATTATTTAATATATTTATATATACCTAATATATAACTATATGCCAATGAATGACATAAAAAATGAGCATTTCTGTATATGGTTCTTATCTGACCATTTTGTTCCTATTATGTTAAGATTTATTTTTATTTATGTGAATATGTATGTCTGTGCACGTGTGCACACATGCCCATTAGATGCCAGAAGAGGCTGTTGGAAACTTTGTAGCTGTAATTACAGGTGGTTATGAACTCTTGGTTGTGAGTGTTTGAAACTGAACTAGAGTCCTCTGAAAGAGCAGCAAGCACTCACGGAGACAGGATCCTTCTGGCATCTATCTGTGCCCCGCAGCTAAGGCTATGAGCACCCAAATCCTGCCCCGAGAGAGCTGGCCTCCCAGGAATGCTGTCACTCCTAAGTTTCCAGGTGAGACCATCACTTTTGCTCCAATAACTGACCAAAGAGGGACTCTTCAGGAGACTACAGGGCACAGGGATCACGGAGCAGCCTGGAACAAGATCCTTTGGTCAGTCTCCATCTGCTCCCTGAAGCTAACCTTGTGGCACAGCTCTGGTCTCCCAGGACTGCTGTCACTCCTAAGTTCACAAGTGAGATCACTACGTTTGCACTCATGACTTCTACTCAATCTTTCTGGTATTGAAACTTTGCATAAAAATACAAATATAGTGAACTCACCTCCCTTCCGGGAAGTGCTAAGCACTTATCTGTATCTCACTTTCCTTAAAATCTGCATTAAAAACTTTCATCTAATTCGAAAGCTTTGTTATTTCCTTGAATTTGACTAGTAATTTATTTTTAATTTATACAGAGTCCTAAAGCAGAAGCAAGTCATATGGACAAAACTTAGCATTATTTAAAGTACTAGCATGTTATAATTTTATACCAGCATATATATGTATTAGAATTTATTTCATCTCTAATCCCATTCAATTAAAAAGACAGAGTTGCCTTCAGCTTTATGAAATTTATGACACGTAACACCTTCAATGTGCTATAACTGTTAAAATGAATTTTATTTAGTATTTTGATTATAAATTAGGGGAATGCTACATTAACTTCTTTCTGGGGCTAAGATTGAGATGAAAAGGCTCCATTTATTTGTTGTTGTCTAGTGTTTTACAGCATGTTATGTTTATAATTGCCTTATTAAATGTTACACGTTGTAAATGATACTCATGTTGCCCAGAGCTATAAAATCTTCAGAATATATAATGGCATTTTAAGTTGTTGTATCTACAAATGGGAATTTTTATTTTTAGCTTTTTAATATTGTTTTCAATTGAATGTTGAAAATCGTCACGAGCTGCTCAGAAGACAAGTATCATTTCCACTGAGCGTTTAGTAATTCCTCTTCATGGCAAATCATAGTCAAATCTCAGCTGGAGAAATGTGGACACTGTAGAACAATTTTACATTAGAAAGAAGCTGTACCTTGTGAACAGACAGAGCCAGGTAAGAGTTATGGATACTACAAAAAGCTCAGACTAAAATTCATTTTGTGGTGTTTAACTAGTATGGGAATATGTCTGGGGAATATTTCTTACACCTGGGCCTTCCAGGTTTTAATACGCTTAAAAAAAACTTGCATGCTCATACACACACACACACACACACACACACACACACACACACACACACATGTAATTATACAATCTGGATATAAACAAATGCTATATTCCTAAGTGTTTTCTTCCTTTCTCAATAATCTTGCGTTTTTATTGATATTCTGTCACCTATATCACACGAGAACTTGGTATCACCATTATTTCTACTTAACTCACACCCTTTCCCTGCTCACTTATGTGTGTGACTGTGTAAAACAGCCTTATTAGCTACTGTTATTTCAGTCTCACTTGATGGCTCATCTCTTGACAGATATTTTCCCATTTACCTTCTTTCACACCGAAATACACAGAAATACGCAGTTTCAGAACTTAGCCTATCTTTTTATCACCTCTGGACATCAAAACCAGAACCTTTTCCATATCACAGAATAACTCAGCCAATGAAGTACTTCCTCAGCCAAAGCTCATTCATTTTGAATATCCTGCAGTCAGAAATCTATGGTCATAACTTCTGGGGCTATCCTTAATTCATCAACAGCACACACATCAGTGAATTCCACAACTGTTCTTTGACCCTCTTTGTATACCAGATGGCCACCATTTTACATTTTGACCAACCTTTGTTGACAAACCTTGGATCTTTTTTGCAGATATAGCCCACTTTTAAAGTAATTACATTTATTTCATGAACCTTGTGTTTCCTTAAGGATTAGTATTTTCCTGGTGTTTTTCACTTTATATATTGCATGTCACTTCATTTTAGATTGTATTTGTGAAAATTATATTCATTTTAAAAGTATTATTCCATTCTCACTGGGTGTGTGTGTGTGTGTGTGTGTGTGTGTGTGTGTGTGTGTTGGGGACTGACTTTTAGCAGAAAGCGGCTATCAGCTTTGCAGCCATCTTGAGCCATATACCCTGACATGAGACTTGGATTACAGTAGCCTACAACAGCTGAGCACACTCTGATAATCTTGGTTTAGATACCTTGGGTATGTGAGATTAAAGGTGTGTGAGATTAAAGGTGTGTAACTTAAGAGTGTGATTTAGAAGTATAGAGATCAGATTTAGAGACAAGACCTAAGGTCATGATTAAAGGTGTGACCAAAAGGCATGGCTTAGAAGTGAGACATATAAAAGGCAGAGGCAGACAGTAGAGAATCAGACTCTTTAGATATACTCTTTAGGGAGACTCTTTAGAGAGTACAGCTAGACTTGGGACTCGGACCAGGAAGAGAGACTGAAGAATAAACGGGATTGAATCACACTCTGTCTGGTCTCCATTCTTCGAGTCCATCCTCACTCTCTCTCTTGTTGAACCCCGACCTGCGGACCAGACCGGCAGCTTGGGCCAGGATACAGTGGCCGCCAAACGTGGGGCAGCCCGGGCCTCAACTATTTGCTCGGGCCGCAACATTTTTGACTCCCGAACGTGGGACTGGTGCAGGCCTTGACATGTATGCGTGTATTTCACAAGATTAATATTGATGTAGAACAATGTAATTTCTCATGACACTACTTACCTGGTGTGTCATGGTAACTCTTGTCTATTACCTATTTAATGGTATCAAGCATGATGTCTGTGGAGTCTATTTATACGTCTTCCCATCCATCATCAGCTTTTATTGTTCTGGCTACCTATTTTGCTAAATATACATTTATTTCCGCAAATATCTATTTTTAACATCTTACAGTTTTGTTATTGTTGATTCCTGTCAATATGTACTTGATCTGGAACTGGTTCCTGGAAAAAAATTTTCTTACCATATTGTAGCCTCATAATTGTCATAAATTGGGTGAATCCATTATGCTATTAATTGTTCAATCTTGGTGTGAAACTCCTTTGATTCACTGAGTTGAAAATGTAAGCTTGCAACAATAGTGACATTGGGGAGAAGCTAATCTCCTCTTTTTGCAAATGAATCACTTTGTGACTGAGTAAGTAGAGAAGAACAAGTCTGCTTCTCGACTTGAGGTTCCTCAGTCCTGTTCTGAAAATGGGCACTTCAAAATGAACTTGAAAACAATTTTGTCCAGCAAGAATGCCTATAGAACTGAGGTTCTCAACCTGAGTCATGAGCTCTCTTCAGACATGAGAACAATCGAAAACACGGATATTTACATTACAGTTCATAACTGTAGCATAATTACAGCTATGATGTAGTAACAAAAGTAATTTTATGGATGTGGGTCACCATAACATGACCAACTGTATTAAATCGTGGCAGCATTTGAGGACAACAGCTACAGAAGATATAAGATGATAGCTTTGTTCTTATTTTATTATTCTGAGAATGCTGAAAACACTAGTGGAATCATCCAACACCTTTGAAAAATGTGATTAAAGAAAAAGCCTGAATTTAAAGAAATGTTACATGTTGGATATCTTATACTGCATTAAATGAATAGCATGCTACTTTACCATTTACAGGGATGTTGACCAACAGTGCCTAAGGTACACAAAACAAAATCAAACTCTAGGATGTTAGAAACTATGGTTCTAGAAACAGGTTGGCATATATTTGTGTTCCTTTGCTCCTTCTTTCTAAATAAAGTATCCTGGAAAAAGTTGAACAATAATAACAAGATGACTAATAAATATGAAAATGGAAAATCGCATGGTTTGTGTCCCCAAGACATTAATACCATAGTGGGTTTCCTGGGTTTTTGTTTTATTTTCCATATGTATTCAAGAGTTGTCAATAACTCAGAATTTACAATTGATAAAATCCTTAAAAGAACCAAAACAAACAAACAAGCAAACTTACGTTCTGTAGAGAAAGTACTGGCAAGTAAGAAAAGAACTAGAGAACTTTCCAGGACCTTCCAACTTCATATTAAACCAGAACATCTACTGCATAGATCTGTGTGTTGGCATCTATAAACTTCCAACCATATTTTAGTCATGCTTTTTCTATGGCAGAGAGACAGCCATTCCCAGTCTGTTCAGTACTTCCCATGAGAAGGTACCAGATAGTCCTAGTAATGCAGGAGTTATACAGTAACATATTTATAGTTATTCAGTCACCTCAGAGTAAACTGAAAGGCAAGGAACACCAGAACAGTACTATAAGGCTCTGAAAATGTATCTTTTATTGAAGTTATGGCAGAAACTCAGGCCTGTGTTCACACACTGCTCTTAAATAAGATGGCTAACTGACAAAAAGTATTTAAATAGAATCAAGAATTTGCCAATATTGAAATTGTCTTCAGAGTATAAAGAACATTAATTTAAAGTTAGTTACAAATATGGATTTTGGGAGGAATATCCAGTCTTCTTTATATAGTAGTCAAGCTCATTTACATTACTTCCAATAGTCCATGTGCTTTCCAATTCTAGAATACACCATTGCCAGCCTTTAGATGATGTATATTGTTTTCTTGATAAAAGGCTTTTAGACTGAAGTGAGATGAAATCCCAGTGTAATTTTGATTTATATTTTTCTGATGAGTAAAAAGATTGGACATATAGTGACTAGTCATATATAATTCTGCACTTCAAAAGTGTATTCTCAATTAATTTTCCAAGTTATTGGTTAGAATGTTTGTACCATATATACACATATAGGTACATATATCCATCCTTTCAGTTTATCAGTATTCTAGATGTTAAATCTTCTGGAAGTTTTCTCCCATTCTGTTGGCCATATCTTCATTTGTTTCATTATTTTTTTTGTTGTTATTTTGTTTTGTTTTGTGTTATTTTGTTATTATTTTGTTGTTATTGGTCTTCAATTTCATGCAACCTCATTTGTCAATTGATCTGCTATGTCCTGAGCTATGTAAGTCTTATTCAGAAAACCCTTTCTTTTCTTCACAGAGTGAGCTGTTATGATGTTTCAAACCTTTCTTTTTTTCCCGAGAATTGCTTTCTCCTAGTCAAGACTTTCTGTTTCCATACTCATTATAGGATTGTTTGAAGAATTATCTCTGAAGCCTGCAATTATAATTTTGGTGGAAATTTCACTCAAACTGTTGAATTTTGCAATGTGGCAATTTGAGCAATATGAATTCTACTGACCTATGACCATGCAAAACATGCTACTGTCTCAATAGTTTCTCAGTTATTTCACAGTTTTCATTGAAGAGGTCTTTATGCTACATATATTCCTAGATAATTTAATTGGAGCAGTTGGTATGTGAGTTAGACTCTTGTTTTCAGGTCTTTCTTTGTAAATTTATTATAAAGAAAAGCTTCTGATTTCAGGATGTTGATTTTGTTTCCTGCTACTGTGCTAAAAATACTTTGTCAAATTTATCAGTCCTCTGAGGGAATCTTTACATTATTGAGGATAATTTTATTTCTTTCCGGTTTATTTACAGCCTCATTTCCTTCCTTTACCTTACAGCACTTCCTACATGTACAAGGAAAACATAGAGTAAGAAGGGTGAGAATAGACACATTTTCTCATTTCCTTCATTGTGTTCTCGGCTATTATATATTTCTTATATAGAGACATCATTGGGTGCATGTGTAAATGTTCTTTTTCTAATTATCTTGGGGCTTTTTATTGTGAAGAAACTTTAAGTTTAAACTTCAATGAAAAACTCTATTATATCACCTAATTATACCAAACATTAATATATGCAGGTACAGAATTGGCACCAATAGCTACTAAAAGGCAAATGCATAAAGAATACACACACACACACACACACACACACATACCATGGTATATCATGCATACCATTTTATTAAGGCAAAAATACAAAATCACATTTTATTATTTTACCATATATATGTACACATATACCATATATATCCATATATATGACATATATAATGTACAGGTCTTATTATTATTAAAGCAAAAAAAGAACAAGATTATATTTTTGCAAACAAAATGTAATTGGAGTTTATGACAAGGAAGGTTTAATGGGTGCTTTTTAAAAGAGAGAGAAAGGATAATAAAGAGTGATCGGCGTTTTCAAATAGAAAAACGACAATGTTGGGTAAAAGTAGTAATGATATTTAAATGAAATGAAATTTCTTCAATTGCATTTAATGACCAAAATAAAAATTCACTCACTTAGTATGGATTTCCAACTTAAAACGAAATAGAAATTTTACTTTATTTTAATTAAGAGGGAAGGGTATCCTAAATGGAAGTTTCCAACATTCATTTGAAATGGTAAAATGCCATCAATAGGTTCTAATGACTGAACAGTGAATAATGAAAATCCAACAGTAACAAAGTTATACTTAAATGGCATATTACATAAGAAATACTTTTGAATAAAGCGTGTACAAAATAACTCTGAGAAGTTTAGGAATCAGAAACAGGAAAGAAGCACAGTTATTTTTTGCTTCTTTGTTCTGTTGTTCTTTTAGTAGCAAAGTCCTCATCAAAACACAGAGATCAGCAGTGTGGGTTTGAAACATACGCACACACGCACACGCACACACACACAAGAGCTTGCAACTCAACTATGTAATAATCCAAACATGCTTAAATATAACATAAATGGGCTGAATGGAAAAAGACAAAATTATTTCATGCAGACATTTAAAAAAAATAAAATTGTAATATTAGTGTCATAAAAATAGAAGACGGAATAACAAAAATTACTATGGAAACATGGTTCTGCATAACAATGAAAAGATCAAGTCATTAATTATGAATAGACATTTTGGCTACATAATAAGCAAATACCAGATTTCAAAACCCATCAAAAATTGACAAGTAGAAAGAAGTAGAAAATCAGTCATTGCCGTTAAATATTTTAATTGCCTTTTCTAAGCAATTAAATGCATTAGGAGAGAGAAATTAGCCAATGGTACAGAATTCAACTAATTGATGATGAGTATCTAATGAACAACACTAACCTAAAAAGACTATGTTGCAATGATGATATAACCCCATATCTTTGTGGATGGTAATAGCTACAGTAATATAAAATTATACAGAAATCCATACGCATGAATACAAAAATCAAACCAAAATACTGAGTTCTGATATCTACATCTAGTTGTGACTCGTGGCTAAATCAAGACTCAGGGTTAATAGTGTATTAAAGGTAAAATATTATTAGAAGAAGTGGAGTAAAGGGTTTGAATTTATGGGATCTTCTTATCTGTCATTAAAACTTTCTGTAAATATATAATTGCTTCAAACTAAAGAGCTATTTTAAGAGAAATGAAAACAATATCCTATGGAATATTAGACTTGGGTTTGAAATTCAATTCAGTGCACTGCCCCTACAGGTTATATTTATTGAAAAATAACTGAGATATAAGGATGACTTGTTACCCTTTACTCAGTAGCTCTGCCATGAAATACTTTCCATAAACATTCAGATGTCTATAAACAGAGAGAAGGAAAAGTCCTGGCAGTAACTCCCTTCTGTATCTCAATATCAGTAACAGACATTTCCACTCATCCACTCTTTACCAAGGAAACACATTCATAGGGTATTGGTTCTTTGATAATTAACAGTTTCTAAAACAAGTCATAGTAATTAAAAACAATGGAATAGAGCAAGACACGCTCACAGATGCTGTGGAAACTGCCACAACCAGCTGGGCTTTTGTCTCCATAGCTGACAGCAGTGTGCGACTTTTGGACCCTACAAAAGAAACAGAGCTTTAATCCTCCTAAGGTCATGTAGAGCTTTGGCCACAGGTGGATCCACGATATCTGCATCCCTTATTGTAAAAATAAGTAGTACTGTGCCTTCCCTGGCTTTGTGTTTCCTTCCTCATCCTTTACAGTTAAAATGTAAATTATTTAAGCATTTTACCGTTGGTTTAAAATTGATACACTTTTTTTCCTGACATGGAGTTTTGTTTACTACATAGGCACACATTCTTACTTTATATTTTTTAATGCTATAAAATGAATTACTAAGGGTGCAACTCAGCAAAAATATGAAGTAATCACTTGAGCCAGAAATACCACCAAATCTAAATGCCAAACTATAATATATATATATATATATATATATATATATATATATATATATATATATATATATATTGATTTGACCCCAAAATCCACACTGCATGGTGATGGGTGCTGCATTAAAAATAAATAAATAAATAAATAAATAAATAAATAAATAAATATCACTTTAATAATTTGATGCTAGCAAGTTTTTCTTTTTCCTGAATTGTATATTCAGTTTTCAAAGTCAGGCTAAACAGAATCCCACAATTTCATAAATTATCAAGTCATTTAGGATGCATAATTAATTGGATTGTACTGTGCCATATTTATGAGGGTTATTCATGCACAGTATGAGATAATCATAAATTATTTTGTTAACAAAGTCTCTTGAGAGACATTTAAAGAGTCTTCCCTTGAGTAACCCCCATTGGTGTGACTGCTGCCTCTCACTTTTTGGTTGGCTAAATCAGGAATGGGTTATTTAATAGTACATAATTATAAGTCCCATCTGTAAAATACTGAAGCAATCCACAGAGGAGATACACAGCAATATATCAGCATTCCAGATTTTCCCATGTTTGAAACAATTAGAAAAGAAGACGAAGTTAAATTTGTATATTTGATGACTATATTTACATTTAACATTTCCATAGTTTTCATGTCTACAACTTTTCATATACAAATTTATAAAAACCTTGAGGTTTTCTTATAATTTTCCACAACAGCTTCTTAAAATCATAGGTATAAACTTCTCATAACCATCAATATGAGAGGAGAATGAGTAAGTTTTTTCTTTCCAAAGAATGGAAAACAAAAAGGTAAGTCTAAATACATCAAATGATATTTAATTGGGACTGGAAATACTCCAAGTTTGACTTTCAAAAAAAAGGCGCTTTGATTTCAATAGTTCATGTGGTGCTCATGTTGAGCCTGCCAAAAATCTAAGCTAGATCAGAGCCGTTTTTGAAATAAACACAAGCTTAATCCGAAGTAGATGTTTCAAAACTCCCACTGCTTTAGTTATAACATCATCTGTTACTGAATGATTTATAAATGATCCTCTATGAAAAAATTCCAAAAAAGATGGGGAATGCAAGATATTTTAACCTGAGGACATAAGGACATGTCTAACTAATATATTAAAACCATAAAAACAATGCTTCTTGGGAACAAGGGTGCTTTCCATTCATACTTTGGTTAAATCTTAAAATATACAATACCTAGGATGTTCCTCCCTTGTTACTCCTATTATTACCCGGAGCCTTACGACACTTTAAGAGCATCTTGGATATAGGATAATCAACTATATGCATCCACACATATACTAATATTATGAACTCTTGACTTAGGTTATAAGATTGATCTCAGCTTCCAACTCACCTGGTCTGAATCTTGAACAGTTTGCTAAGTACCTGCCTCCGATGATTGCCATAAAGAAGAAATAAATTAATTCACACAAATTCCCAGCCAGTGTGTTGCTATGCAGCTTAGTTTGTTAGCTATGGCTGTCATATTTATTATTACTTTTCTCTGGTACACACATTGAATCTAATGCTAACTTTAGATTCCAGGGTTATGCAGGAAAAAACAAGAGCTAAATTGATAGGGTATTAAAAACTCAAAATCAGAGTTATTACAAATAATTGACCTGAGGATTTTAAGTTCACAAAGAAAAATCCACTGAGTTTTATTTACAGAGATACCATTCTTTTTATAAATAGTTCATACAGTTATGTATTTATTGTTGTGTATGTGCACATGCCTGGTATGTATGTGGAGATCAGAGAGTATCTTGTAGAAGATGGTTATCTCCTATTCCCTTTGGCTTATAGGTATTGAAATCAGGTCATTAGACTTGGTTACAGTTACCCTATCCTGAGCCATCTCCCTAGCCTCATTATGACAATAAAACATATGTGGAAATAACTCTTAAATTAGAGTCTTTCTTCTGTATGTATAATTTTAAACAAGTATCTAATCAAGACGTCTTATGAACTGAATTTGTGGCTTTAAAGTAGCACACAATGCTTATTTTACACTTATTGTAGTACCAAGAATATCAGTAAACACTCAATGAATACTGATTACTTTTCTCAGTGGTGGTAGCAGTGTTGTTAATTGATTACAGTATGGAAAATAAGTCTCCATTTTTCTGAGCTCACCGCAAAAAGATCCACAATAAGAAATGGAAAGCAAACCTTTCAAAAAAATTAGAAGGACTTTTAATTGATCTTATCACAAATAACTGACAAATACTGGAGTAGATAAATATGTTGCCCTAATTTGAATGCTGCCAACATACAGAGTATCGAAATATTGCCTAGCACACCATCAATCATTTTTGTATAACAAGTATGATGAAAGCACTGGAAACTCAGATGTTTTTATTAAACAGAAAAATAAGTCGTGAATGTATCAGAAAGTGGGAAACTGAGAAGAGATATTCTGCACGCTGTTACTCAAAAGGCAAGTCAAAAATGATAAAGGGAAGCTCTTTTGAATACTTCATAGTTCAACCCAGAGAACTTGTGCAGAAACTCTATTTTATTTAGCTCAGCACAAGCCCGTAGCCTCGGAACAACGGTACTGGGGAGGGGTAGAATATCAGCAGTTTTGTAGCCTTGTTGATACCACGGCAGTTAGAAAGACCCATTCAGAAACAAGGAAGGTCAGCCCCCTAAAACCAACCATGAAATCCTAAAGAAAAGCAGGCAGAACAATTAAATTATTAGCTATCATTATCACTGCTGTTTTGTGTGCTAATGGACTCCAATCTAATTATTATTATTAAGCAATTATGTTGCACTTTATTTTTGCAAAGTGCTTTCCAAACACCTTTTATGAGATAGTCATCACAACAACCCTGCAAAAGAGGTCAGAATATCTCCAAGGGAGAAAGGAAGAAGCTATCTTACAATAAAACGCTCTAATTTTCCTACTCCTGAATATAAAAGTTTTATGTTGTGATTTGTTTGGTCTCCTAGCATATGACCTGGTTTAATAATGTGCAATTTGAAATCACCCTAACTATTCACTGCCTGATGTAGTAGCTTAAAAAGTCCTGCATCCTGAGGATAAAACAAACAATCATAAAACTTTTAAATGTGGGAGGCAGTTAATTAGTGGGACAGAAGCTCAGGAACGAAGATGATTAATGAAAACAGAGACTGTTTAGTTGGGGGCAATAATAAAAAAAAGCATCACTTCATAATTTGGTACACATTGTAAATCAATACCATATATATATATATATATATATATATATATATATATATATATATAGTTTAATTGTTATAACTATTCTACAAAGTTAAGAATTTAAAAAGCTAAACAGCATTCTTTTCACATTGAATAGAAATGGAATTCAAAGAAGTAACTAAGTATATCAAAATAACAAAGCTACCAATTAGATAATTTGATAGTTTAACACAATCATCCATATGGAATTTATTTGAACATTACTTATCCTACTATGGAAAGTGGCCAAATCAGTTTATCTACTTAATGCTGGCAGGTTGCAACGGACAGTATCTTTCTTTTATAGAACATCAATGGAAGATCTCTTTCTTGGGAATCTTATCTGTCTCCTGTTCACACTAGCGGGTATTCATGTTTTAATAAGAGAGAAGATGAAAAAGGATGGGCTTTGAGAGTCTGGCTACTGTCACTGCTGGTCTAGGTGGCTTGCATTAACTTTGCCATAGTATATTTGAATGGAAGGCGCTTGGAATGTTATACCATCTGAGCCCATGGTCACTAGTCCAAAGAAACTGAAATTACAGTACATTTTAAGGTAAGCACACGTTATTGTATAAAAATTCAGGCTTCTGCTCTTCATCGTACCAGTGAATGCGGAGTTGCAAGCACGTTGGGTTCCTCATGAAAATAAAAGCCTTCAGTTCTCATGGCTTACAACAGAAACGGATGATTTTCTGTGAGAAAGTATGCTAGCAGCTACAACCTGAACAGATTCTCAGACTTCTTTAATTGATTTGCTTCTGAAGCACTGCAGACCCATACTATATACCCATGGGAGATCTATCTAGACAGTGTTGTGGACAGATGGGCTCCAGACAGCAGAGAGCAGGTGTGGAGCAAAGAGAAGAAAGGATGCCAGGGTCCTGTTAGTATGGAAAGTGAAAAAGATATTTGTAACTCAGCAGCCTGGAGCCAAACCAGACCCAAAGGAGACAGTGAAATTAACGTATTAAAGACCTGCCTCCAGAACAAAGATCAGGGTAAAATAGTTGGCAGTATATTTCATATTTGGGTCATGTGCAGCTATGCTTGCTTACAGTCCTTCATTTTTTTCTGATGCCCCTCTTCAAACCAAAAGTCACCTTTATCAATTTGCAAATGTAGGGCCTTAGTCATCACAGCCCAGTAGAGAGACATCTCCAAAGGTAAGCTCCTCTCATTTGCTGAAACAGGAAATTTCCCAGGCCATCTACCAGCAGGCAGATGCTTAATGCCTACTTACCCATGGCCTGCCAGGAAGTACATTAACCAGCAGTGGTAACAGCGGTTGTCAGAAGTATAGTCTAAGATTTTCAGAACTACCTTTAAACAGAACAATGTTACTTCCTAAATAACTAAAATACAAATTGATTTATGGTATTCAGTGTGTTTAATGCAAGCCTATTTGTTGTCTAGAAACTTATTTTATAAGCAATTCCATTAAGAGTTTCATCCGTAAAGCAACAGAAAACTGATTTACATAGCAATAATTTCCTATCTCATGCAACATCTGATCATTCATTTCATATATACTGTATTGTATGGCTTCATATAAAGCTGCAGAGCCAAACAATATATAGGAAAATGAAGGTGAGATTGATTGTTTATTGTGAAAACAAACCAAAACCAAGCCATGTGACAAAAATTCAGAAACTTCAATCAGAAACAGCATTTACTGTTGATTTCTGAATGGATATTAAAACTATTTTATAGATGTGTCTATGAGAGGAGGAAAAACAAAACACATTTTTTCCTATATTAAATGTGCTAATACTAATGATAATTAAAGAGACATAACCATACAAAATAATTACCATGACTATGTAAAGTAGATTTGCCCAAGGGCAGATTCACATTGTATGAGGCCCCTTTTCCCTCCAGACTGTCAAGTCTTTCAGTTTCTCTATTAAGAGCTTTTGCCATCACTGAAGGATAGACTTTGCCTGGTTGGAGGAAGCTGGGTTGGGGGGATGGTTATCAAGTCGTTTCTTTTCTTGGTTGAGCTGAAGGCACCTCCCCTTGTGAATTCTCTTTATGGGATTGGTGATTACAGCCCCTGCTCCCTGGAGTCTTGGGGCAGCTGTCAGGAGCAAAGCTCTGGCCTGGCCTCTGACTTGCATTTAGATTTCTTAGATGAGGCTGGATTCTGTACACATTTTTCTTATAGGTTTTACAGCAGTGTCTACCCAAAATGCAAAGGAAGACAAATTGAATTCAGTAAGAAAAAGTTACACTCCAGAGCCTAGAATATGCAGTTAACTGTGACCAGTACAGTTGGATAAACCATATATGCATCTGTACATGTGAAGATACATTTTATGTATAAGTGTACACACATATACAGTTTTAAAAACACAGTTTCATGATTCATCTTGAACGTGTATAAAGCATGCATGAAATACTGGAAATATCCTTAGATTTTCCAAATAAAATGTTTTACTATAATGAAATGATTTTGTATACTCTCAAACCATATAAGAAACACCACATTATTTATCCAGCTTATTACATTAGAATTACCCCACTGAATATTCATAGTTATCTTCTTAACTCCTTTTAAACATCTATGTTATTTTAATTTCTTCATATTTCCAGCCAAATTGTATTCATAAATATGCATTAAATTTTTTGATGTGGTTTTTTTTGTGTGTGTGTAGAAACATGCCTATGGGTTTGCTTAAATATGATGATAGGATTAACAAGACACTCATTGCCAATCGTGTGGATGGGCCCTTCTCATAAAACTGACAAAGGCCTGGATCCATAAAAACACTTGCAGGATTCTTCTAAGTAGTGAACTGGACCTTTGTCTATTCCTGTTCAAATACATTTGCTCTGTCTGTCACTGAAAGGAACTATGACAATGTGATTGCTCTTGCCAAATTGAGATTCACTGAACACATTTAGGCAAGAACTCACAGAATACTGCGTGTTCAGAACTTTGTCCTCAGGAAACACACATTTCAAATGGGGGCTACTAGAAACACATACTTTTACAATATTAGCTTCTCTCCATGAAAAACTATTGACAAAAAAAAATGTTGTCACAAAAGACCTACTTGTCTCAAATCACTCTTCTGGTATAAGTCTATTGTGAGCATGTTTGGTTGGAGAAATAAACATTTAATTGAATCCAACTGCAAGCTGCAAATTTATGTGCTTAAACACACTTATTAAAATAGTTGGTGAATTTAGTTTGGGAAATTAAACACCATGGAACTAAATTCTGAACGCTCTAAATTGCATTCTCTGGCAAGTAGTGAAACTGGTGCCTGAGGATTCCTCTGACAACCCTGAAACAAGCACAGAGACTAAGGAAAGGATGTGAGGGGGAACTTAGGAAGTGACTGCCACAAGTGGGACTGTAACTGCCTGTCTTTCTCTTGATGCTTTCTCTTTTTAAATGTTGTAAGACGGGGGGGATACTAAAGGTTGTCCTAATTTTTCTTATTTTGTTTAACATCGCATGAATTCACATACATTATTTCAGATGCCTTAGAAATTGCCCCCAAAAGATGGAAGATATACTAACCACTTAACTATAGTTTTTAGATAAATGGGCTAATATTGACTCCATTGCCCAGGTCTACTACATTTTTTTTTAAGAATCATAATTCATAGTGGATGGCTTGTGCAGGCAGGGCAGAGCTGTTTGTTAATACTGTAACTAGAGTGTGTTCTTTGTCAAGAACATGTTGCACTTGGTTATAATACAGACAATAATGAAATAGATTTACCTATAGCTCATTCTCCCAACCTCCCTCTACTCTCAGAGTCTCTCCAAGACTACTTTAGTTATTGTAATCATCGAATGACTCTATCTTAAGTAATTTGTGATTCTTTATTTATCCTCATTAATGCACATTGTGGGCATTTTCCAAATGTTTGGACTGTTTTTTCCAAAAATTGAACTAAGAGGCCAAACCTACACCATCTCAGAATCAGCCTCCATGTTTAACAAAAAAAAAAAAAGCCTCAGAATGTGACCTACAGCAGAAACCGAGATATACCCACATATCAGGAAGGATCCCACAGCTTTTCTCTAGCTAGAGTTACTCTCTAGATACTTCCTAGCAACAGTTCATCAAAGATTAGTCTGATTGTTCCAGGTGTACTTTCAGACCATTCATGATTGTTTGTGGTCTTTCAGAGTACTCACCTGTTGGCATAAAATAGCTATTCATTTAGATACTTGTCAAGCTAAACTCCCCTTGCTTGCTCACCATTTCCTATAAAGCCTTGTCCTCCTACGAGCTCTGGGCTGCACCCTCCCATTCTGCTATTAGAGATGGTGGTGTGTGTTGGCTCCTTGCTGGCAGGTCCAGGCGAGAGGAGAGAGATCCGAGTCCAGCTGGTCTCTCCCTGGGGCTGTGCAGGATGGTGTTGACGGCCTAAAGAAACACACCCGGCCAAGAGTGTTGTCAAAGAGGGAACTCAATTTTAATGTAACAACCTCTTGTTTATATAAACTTGGAGCATAGGGAGGAGGAGTTTTAGTGTGGTGAGATGACGTAGAGGGTGGGGAATGGTGACAGAGGGTATGGGGTGACTGACAGGGCCAATTGCAAAGCTCTACATCAGCAACAGCTGAGCAGAGGCAGGGCCAAACAGGTCCTGTTGAGTCACTCCAGTACCAAAGTGACTAAGACAATTCTCAAACTCTAACCAGGCTTAAGTTTGTCCACAAGGCCAAAACCAGGGCCAAAATGGGGCCTAAGAGGTGTGGCTCAAGATCAAGATTGTAAACAAAGAACCTAAAGTGATTGCATCATAATTGGCTCCTTGGTGGTCTTTTGGAGTTTATGAACTCTTCCTGGCACAATAGAACCAGGAGAAATTCTGAAGGCTGTTCATCTCCAAAGTGTGTACCTTTTCTTCCACGGCCCCCTCCTTTCCATTAGTGATCACATTATCTCACAGAAGAAGCAGTCCCTCCCACTCATAGAACAGACAACATTATATGCACATTTGGACCAGCTTTGACTTAGCATCTCTAATGGACCTTCATGATGAGACTGGAGGTCTTATGCTAGAAGTATCATCTCTCAAAGTGGACTATTTTATCTCCTCCAATAAACTGAGGAAGTTGGTGTTATCAACCTGGCTTTTTGAAAAAGATAACAGGGTGTGCTAAGGTGGAGGATGAGAAGTTCAGTGGTTTTCCCCACTATACAGATGACAAGAGATGGTAAGGTAATTTAAATCAATGATTCCTGGTGGAAAAGTCATACTGTATGGCAACCTTGCTAACCAAAACAGAAGCTCCAAAGGTTATCCGGGCCTTATATTTTGTTCTGACCTTGTAAAGGATTTTTTTTCCAGATACCTATTCAAAAGGTAACACTAAAACTTGGATGGCCAGTCTCAAGCACACAAAAATATCTCTAATACCAGATGGATGTTCCTTTTTTATCCCTTGTTTTGAGCTTGGGAGCATGAGCTTGTTTGAGAGGCCTGTAAATCTTGATCACAGACAGAAGTCTAGATGATTGAAAGGGGTTCAACTTTGGAATTGGAATTTAGGTTGGAATTCAAATTCATCACTTACTAGCTATGCACCTCCAACAAATGTTTATGCCATCCTCTTTCTCTAACAAATAAGTAAAACAATCGCAGGATGAGAGTTCATTTGGTAAGAGTAGTCTATTTTGTAATCCTTAGTCTGTGCTTTCAAATTTCCCATTCAGTGTTTCGCAAGTAGCAAGATTAAATTATTTCATAGCCTTCTCTCTGACAGCAAGAATTCATTTTTTAAAGAAATTAACAATACGTCAATAATGGAGCCACGCATACCAGAAGACTTTACTGCTAATTCCTTTTTAATATTCTATGAAAACTCAACAGTAATGTGATCTTTCTAAGGATAGGTTTCCTTAAGGGACTGCTCTAGTTTCTTCCTGAAGCTATTCCAAATGTCATGACCAAAAGTGCCTTAGGGTTCAATCTTCCTACTGGTGCAGCCCCTTAATACAGTTCATCTTGTTGTAGTGACCTCCAACTATAAAATTATTTTTATTGCTACTTCATGACTGTCATTTTGCTACTGTTATAAATAATAATTTGATATCCAGGAAATCTGATATATGAGCCTTGTGAAATGGCCATTTGGCTCCACAAGGGATTGCAACTCCCAGGTTGACAACCACAAATGTATCAGGAGAAGAGTTTAATTTATTCCAGTTTACAGGTTGCAGTCCACTGATGAAGGAAGTCAGGAAGGAAACTCAAGCAGGACTTTGAAGCAGAAACCACTGAGGAACACTGATTGCAACAGGCTAGCTCACAAACTCATGCTTAACTAGTTTTCTACCTAAGAATGGTTTCATCTTCAGTGATCTAGTCTCTATAATCATATAGTATCCATACACGTGCCTAAAGACCGCTCTTATCTGGGCAATTCCTCAATTGAGACTTCCTTTACAGGTAAGTATAGGGTTAGAGGTTGGGCTTTGTCTTGTGGACAGTTAAAGCTAGAAGGAGAGGGAATAAAGACAAAAAGATTGAATGTAATGTTACAACTTAGTGTTCACAAAGGACTAGAGAAGAATATCAACTTACTCAGAGTCAGCAAACTAGAATATAAGTTAACATAAAACTCCTAGTAGCAACCTCCTGGTGAGTTCTTTTCACATTTAATCCCTATTGAAAATGCAAAAAACAAACAGACCTCATCAAGCTTACACATTTTTAATGGGTCTTTGTTTGTTTGTTTCTCTGTGTGACATTTCTGGCTGTCCTGGGACCTGCTTTGTATACCAGGCTGGCCTCTGCCTCCCAAGTGCTGGGATTAAAGTATGTATGACAAGGCCTGACCAAGTTTATAAATTTTTAAACTTAGATTCTAGCCTAAGAGAAAAAAAAAAACTCAGGACCAAATAGTCCTTGGGAAAAGAAGAATTAAAGTCAGGCAGAGGAAAAAAGGAAAGGGCAGGAAATATGGAGATCTAGTTTGTTGTTAGTGTCCCTACTCAGTGCAGGAAGCCCTAGGTTTGATCTCCAGAACTACATACACTCTTCATGGTGGCACTTTCCTGTAGTCTAGCACTCAGTGGGTAGAGATGTGAGGATTAGAGAGATGTTTGAAAAGTGGAGGCAAGATGATTAGAAGTTCAAGGTCATCATCTGCTATACAAGGAATTCAAGGCCAACATGTTCTGCATGAGATCATGTTTTCTATTTATTTTTTAAAAGGGATAAATGTGATCATAATGCATTTGCATATGTGTAAGAAAATGTCATAATGAGACCAATATTTTATACAAATAATATCCATAAATATTAAAATGTAAGAATTTATTAGTTATTACTATAGCTCTGTAAGTTAGAAGTTTTGGCTTCTTTATGTAATTTATCCAAACTTCCAAATAGTTCCTACTGCATGGAAAAAGATCTATTTTCTAAAATTCCCCAATTTCTTAAGTGGAATAAGGAACATAGGGAGAATTAGTGTAGGTACCAGCATGTAGCTCTATTTCAGTTCAGGTAGTGTTTGTCTCTTTCTTTCCATCTTTCCCACTTTCATCCTGTTTGTCCCATAAAGGTGGATGAATGTGGGGCATTCCCAGAACAGAGGCCTTTGTGTGAGCTCCAGCTCTCACATGGCATAGCCCCATATTTGTCCTCTGAGTACCAAGCTGTCCTGAATTGCTTGGCATTTGTCACTTCATCCCAGCTTGTTCTAGTTCTTAGAAAAGCCACAAGCAGGTGATCTTTGAGGACAGAGTCTGCTCACTGCGGATGATTGAAATGCCATCCCAGGCATGACTAATTTATTTAGTATTCAAAAATCACTAAAGACTCTTCTGTCGTATCATTCTCACAAATGAAAGGGAATAAAAATAAAGTAGAAACCTGTTTGATGCCTCGGGCACATTCGGCTTGTTGTTCAGGTCAGTTCATTTCAATACTTAATTTGTGGAACTTCATTTAATAGAATCATTTAACACTCAAAAAGTAATTATAAA
The DNA here is from genome assembly GCF_011762505.2 of Arvicanthis niloticus. Lineage (NCBI taxonomy): Eukaryota > Metazoa > Chordata > Mammalia > Rodentia > Muridae > Arvicanthis > Arvicanthis niloticus. Next base: position 40,618 of record NW_023046022.1, on the reverse strand, counting down.
ACTGAACAAATTTGGTTTCCTGGGGTTGGTATTTGACATTGTAGAACATTGAAATCCCTACTGCTGGCTTAAACTGTGGTTGGTGTTCAGGAAGCAATTAAATTAATCTAATTTTGAGTATAGGTTATGGATGAACTACATACCTTGACTTATTTACATTGTAATCAAATTTAACAATGTATAAAATACTTGTTACTAAAATATTATTATTGACAATTAACTAGTGTACTAGAAAGTTAACTTTGCATGTTATTAGAGCTTAAAGTGAGATAATTAGATACTAGACCAACAAGAAAGGTAGCTGTCACTTAACAAAGAAGTCGTAGGGCCTAGACAAGCTAAGAGCATTGTATAAAATCACACACATTACCTGTTTGTGGTTTAAATCTTTTCTCTTCCAAATAGTTTTTTTTTAATTAATCAAATTATATGATCACTATGCAGATTCAGTTTTGAAATAGCCTAGATGATTGCCTTAATGTCCTCTCACATATTTAAAGATACTTTCTCAGATATTCTCCTAGCTGCTATATATAAGGCCAAGGTGCTTGCAGTCAGAAAGAAAATGAATATCTATGGTGTATGTACAATCTGTAAGTCCCAGGAGTCAATTTTCTTTTGACAAATGATATTTGAACAGAGCTGATAGCCCACAAATCATTTAGTGTTGTGAGACTATAAAGCCTTTAAGTCTATGACCAAAGATATAAGCCCAGATCAACTTGGAAGATTCTTCAATGACCCAATGGCTATGCCAGATCCCTAGCAACTGATTGATTAAGTGCATTCTTGTTGGGCCATGGAAGGGTATCCTGGTTCTTGGGTTGTGGGTTCGGCCATGCCCCCAGAACCCAGGCTCCTGTCACGAGGTCTAATCTCCATTCAACCTGTGCCTTTCAGTCAGGCACACAGGTGGAGGGGTGATAGACAGGCCCCAGGCCCTAGAGAGATTTACATACTAATGAAATACCTGAAGGTCAGAGGGTGGAGTCAGTTAAGCATTCTTCCCCAGCCCCTCCCCCTCTTTCCCTCCCTATTTAACTCAGGTCCACTCTGGGTTTTGGGGGTGTGCATCCAGATCCATCCACCATCCATCATGCCAAGAAACTGGTTTTGGGAACCCAAGGACTTCCTCGTATGTTGGGGCCACGCACAACCCTGCACCCAGCCACAGTGAAGCACTTCCTCCAGCAAGGCCGCACCTCCTAACATCATCAATCCCTGCAGGCCAAGCATTTAAAGACATCCTATTCAAAACACCACAGTTCTTAAATATGTAAATACACCCTCCTCAGTTTTTTTTTTTTTTAAACACAAAATGGAAATAATACAAATTGAGTCATTTACTACTTATTCTGTTCAATTGTACGACTTACATAAATCTGAAATTCTAACAGATATTCTAAACAGATATGTTTAGATACCTAAACATATCTGGTCCATCTAAGCTTATCAAATTTGTTTTGAAGATCCTTTACTGGAGTATTATTATCCAGCTCCAAGTGTGTCTTAATTCCTGGTCTAGCTGTGCTTTTCTGTTCTATCACCTACCAAACACTTATTATACTTTTCATGAGTACCTACTAAGTTTTATGAACATTTTCCAACTGAAAACATATTGATTCAACCCAGTGGATAAAATATACCTGGAGTAGCTTCGTTATTTGTTCTTTGCCTATAGAAATGCCCTTCATATACTCTGTCAATCAAACTCACCCTACTTCTTAGATTACCATGAGTTAAAGCTTCTCACAACCAAGAGTTCATTAACAAAAAAATAACAAGGTTAGTAGGTTTAGTCATGATAAGAAAAGCAAACTAGATACAGAAAGTAGAGAAATTAATAATCACTATCCAATCTTATCATCTTCTCATAAAATATAGTTAATCCTACTGAAAGAAAAAGTCGTTTAGTTCTTTGCTTCTTCATTAAATTTCTTTCAAATATGACTATCTATATAACTCCTAGGCTATTGAAATTATTATGGTTATTATCTTACATATCATATTTTCAACAGAATTTTAGATCCCTCAGAACAAATATAATGTTTCTTTTAATGTTCTTTATTTCCCACTGACATAACACAATGTTTCGCTGTAATAAATAAGCAGGAAATATAAAATGACTAGCACTTGTCTTATCATTAGCTGAATTTTTGTGTTTTAACTTTTATAAAGATTTCCATTCATCCATTATCATTGTGCCATATGAAGCTGAAGATGCGGCCTACACATTTCATTGGATGGTTATAAATATTACAACATGATATTCAGAAGGTCCTTAATTTGCTGATATTTGGTTCTGCGTTAGGAAATTTCCTATCTATGTATGCAATGGCATTCTAAGCCCGAGTTTCCCATAGGAAGCATTATGCCTTCAAGAGAGGAAAGGAAAAAATCATCAGGGCATGCCAAGCAGGATGTCACTTACACTCGATTGGCCACATCGTCAAGGTTCATTTCCATTAAGCTTTATGTCAGTTCAGAAACTTTACACATGAGGCCTTGTGTACCAGTCTACCACTGCTGACTGCCCTGGGGCTAGCCCAGAGTCCCAATCTTGTCATCGGTTTTCCGGAATGCCATTGTGAGAATTAGTTGCATATGCTGGCCAGCCTCACTGTTTGAGACAGGGTTGTGGTTTGGTTTTATTTTAATAAATCAGTCTCTTCCTTTACATTTATTGTCGTTGACATATTTAGATAATACCAAGATAAAAACAAGAAGAGTCATAGATAATGATAACTAGGTAGACAATAGATTGGTGGGGTAGAAGGAATTAGTGACTACTACAAATAATAACAAGGGAGAAAGATTTTGCTTTTGTTTTCTGTCTAATGTGTCTTCAGTCTGTCACGGAATGTACACAAGAGACCTATTCAAACTGTTTTTCAGCAGGGAGCACATCAGTATTTGCTTTAAAACTTTTGGCATATATTAGCATTAGATAGAGATGAGGTACAAGGTCTATATTCACATGTGTGCAAATGTATGATGATGAGAATATTCTGTACCTTTTCTCTTTAAAAAAAAAGTCTGAATAACTCCAACACTTATTACTTTAAGATCAATCTTATGATCTTTATCATTTACATGATGTTATCTGAGGGTAGTTAAAGCTTCCTGTTGCAAATATTGTCTTTATCCAAATTAGTTTATATAGTACCTATTTATGCTAGAATCAATGTGTATAGGGAATATATAATACAATATATCTAAATCAGACTTTTTCCAATATGCAAATAATTTTGAGTGCTGTCTTGATGTCATAAATGAACAATTCCTTGCCTAATAGGTCACAGTCACAATACAAGTACAGTAAAAATATCAGACAAAACTTTCTTCAGGTTATGATTATAAAGTTGAAAGTAAATAGAAATGAATGTTGTGTTTTGAATAAGGACCTTATCCAAAGTATCCTGGCAAGCAAGCACGTTAAATAAAGGATGCTCAAACTATAACCTAAAGACAAAAAGGTCCATGGTATTAGAGTTGTGGTTTGAATGAAAACGACCATCATAGGTTCATATATTTGAATACTTCATGCCTAGTTAGTGGGAATGCTTGGGAAGGTTTTAAAGGTATGGTCTTGTTGGAGAAGGCATGTCACTAGGGGTGGTCTTTGAGGTTCTAAAAACCTCTAGCCATTCCAACTATATTTTAGTTTCTGTTTCATGGTGAGTCTCAAGATGTGTAGCTCTAGGCTATTTCTATGGTGTCATGCCTGCCATGTATGACCATGTTCCCTGCCATGATGGTCATGTGCTGTAACTCTCTAAAACCATAAGTCCCTTCTATAGGTTGATTTGGTAACTGTGTCTTACCACAGCGATAGAAAAATAACTAAGGCAGAAGTAGTAAGTGTTTTATAGTGCATTAATTTATTGTTGGTCAATAATTTCAAGCATTTAATGGTGTCCTGACTGAAGAAAAATAATGATATAACACAAACAATATTATTTGATTTGGTAGGCTGGGAGAAAATATAAAGAGTACAAGTATGTTTTCACACTGTAAGTATCTTTTATTTTCTTTATTCAATGCTATAATAGCTTTTAAAGTAGAATTAGTAGATTTAACTTTAAATTTTTTCTTCTAATTTTCCAATATTCTAGGTTGATTTTTTATATCAGAGGAAGAGATGTTACCAAAATCTATGTACAATAATTGTTGAAATTTTTACACCTCTTTAAGAAGAATGAAAAAAATGTTCTTATTTATAGAACGTCATAATAAAGCAAATCTATTATTTATGTATAATATATATTTACTCTATGTAAGAATAATATATACTCCTATATAAATTAAATGGAAGCACATCTTTAATAATAATGAGGGGGTTGAAGAGATGACTCAGCACTTTAAGAACACTTGCTGCTATTGCTGAGGTCCTGGATTCATTATTTTAGCACACAGATAGGAGCTCACAACTATCTTCAGTTTCAGGCTATCAGATGTCCTCTTCTGACTTCTGACTTCTGAAAATAAAAGTTACTTACAGTGTGCTTACAGTGTGAAAACATACATGCAGTCTCCCAGCCTAACACACACACACACACACACACACACACACACACACACACACACACACAGACTTTTTTATTGCTTTTTGGTGATGTATATTGCATTGGACTTTGCAAGCTAGTAAGAATTAACAGATAAGCCAAGTGTATTTTCCCCTGGGGGAGAAAAACCTGTATGTTTGTTTACTGGGAAAAGTAAGTAATAAAGAAAACAAACAAACATTAGTTCAGTTTCAACATATGCTAACATTGACAAAGCTATTTTCGTTCTATCATTGTACATTTTAATAATCTAATTTTAAAAATAGATTTATATCTAATTGCTCTAACATTTTACAAGATGATTTTCTCTGCCAAATTCTTGGAAAATATCGTGTTTCTGTTCACCAGGAATAGAGTCAACGCTGCACTCAACCAATACATATACTGTGCTGGTGCTGCATACTTGTGTTTCATTGGCCCTCATATCTATGATGATGTGATGCTGTCCATTAGGAAGAGCTTGCTATTACATCTGCTTTCTGTTCTCACCTCCCCTGACACTTAGGTTGTCTTTAACTCCCTTAAGCTACTACTCATTGACTCTTGTTGTCTATCACAGTCTTTGAGTAGAATTTGTCTTTGTTGTTGTTATTGCCCAACATTATAGCATTCAGTTGCACTGAGCAAAACCTATCTAGCATACGCATTGGCAATAGACTAGTGGGTGTGACATCTACTGGTCTGGAATTAACCTTTATATTATAAGTTTCTACACCAGAGGTCTGTATAGCAAGTCAGTTTTCAGTGTCACAAAAGAAACCTCTCCCTGTGCACATATTACCTCCAGTTGGCAGATATTTTGCCTTTGGCGTTGCAGTTAGTTTGGGAAATAAATCTACCACTTTGTCACCAATTATTTTGGTATCCCCATTGTTTTGAATTTTTGTACTTATTCCCATTTAAAAGGAGAGAGAGAGTTGTGGTAATTAAAACAGTCTGTACTCCTGGAATTATGTGCACACAATAATAATGATAGAAAATGGATCATGTAAGAAATACTTCTTGTTATATAAGATGAATAAAATAACAAAATGTTACTAAACAAAGCAGTGACTTTTTTCAGTAATGATTATGTATTAATGGTATTTTGCATCTTGATAAGTTTAGCCTGCAAATCCCAGCTTCTTAGATGTGTGAAACTGAGTTATATCAGACTATTATTGAGTCTGTCCCTTCAGTGCTTGGCTGACCAGAATAGTAATGAAAAGTGCTTACTAGATTAACATTTTAGACACAAATTTAGTACAAGAGGAAATATGACTTTTGTTTAGAGCATTACAAATTTTAATATTGAAGAAAATATATTTTTATTATTTCTCAAGAAAAAAATATTTTCAGATATGACTTTTACATGTCAGATGTGTATTTTTTTGGTATTAGAGATCAGAAGATTTCTTTGTCCACCACTCCATTTCTTATACCCAAAACCTGCTGCTCTTCATTTGCTGAAATTCTACTTCAGTCATGTTTAAGGCCATAGACCCTGGTAAGGAGAGCAAACTGTAGTGGATGGTCCCACACTCAAAAATTGAACTCTGTGGGAATATGTATATATATATATATATATATATATATATATATATATGTATATATATATATATATATATATATATATATTCATATTCTAGACTCTTCCTCAATTTCCTTCTTGAGATATTTAAAGATCTATTGATCTACTATAGAGATATTTTAAATCCTTAATTGCTTGTTTAAATTTATTCTTAGATATTCTGTTTTATTTGAGACTATTATGAGTAGGAACACATCCACATTAAAAGAGTGGGGGGTAGATAGTATGTGAATACATTTGATTTTAGAAATCTTTTTCTGAAGAGCTAATTGCTTGTTCAACACCATAAAACATGACATTTAGTAAGATCTACTAAAGATAGTTATATATAAGATGTAGCTTATTTTGGTGGAAAAGTAAGACAAAAATAAATCTAAGAAATACATTTTCAAAATACTGACTCTGACTCAGTTGACATAGGTCTTATCTCCTATTTATTTGTTGTTTTCTTTTTCCTTTTTTTTTTCTACCAAACTTCCAATAATATATTTCTGGGTATATTCAGTAACCACGGAATGTTTTCATGATTGAGTAATTTCACTTATCTTTGTTCAGTCAGTCATTTACTCAGTGTGCTTCTGTGTTGTTGATACATATCCAGATCTGTTTCCAATGCTAGAAATTAACCACAAGTTAGACATTGTGGGGAGCCGACAGCCATCTTGAGCCATATACCCTGGCAAGAGACTTGATTACATCAGCCTACAACAGCTGAACACACTCTGATAACATCTTGCTTTAGATACCCAGGATCTTCCCTTGGGTATGTGAGACTTAAATCTGTGATGTAGAGCAGAGACTTAAGGGCATGACTTAGTGATCAGATTTAGAGACAAGGCCTAAGGGCATGACTTAAAGGCGTGACATAGAGGCGTGGTTTAGAAGTGAGACATACACAAGGTAAGAGGCAGACAGAAGAGTTCAGTACAACCTACAGTACAACTTGGAACTAGGAATTAGGTTAGAGAGTACAACTTGGAGTACAACTTGGAGTAGGAATTAGGCATTGAGGAAGAAGACACTTGGTCTAGAGAACTCGGAAGAATTATTAGGTATTAGGCACTTAGCACTTAGAGGAAGAACTTGGAATTAGGAACTTAGCACTTGGAAGAAGAAACTTGGAACTTGGAGGCACTAGGGACTAAGAACTAGGGACTAGGAACTCAAGACTTGGATCTTGAAGAGAAGAAGAGAGACTGAAGAATAAACGGGATTGAATCACACTCTGTCTGGTCTCCATTCATTGCGTCCGTCCTCACTCTCTCTCTTGCTGAACCCCGACCCACAGATGGGAGCAGCTTGGGGCAGTGCGAGCTCTAACAGTTTAACCCCCAAGGCTTTTGGCAGTGCGGGTCCAACATTGACAGAGCAGTCCTCAACATTTTGGCCCCCAAAAGTGGGGCAGCTCGGGCAGCAACAAGACATAGTTCCTGCCTTGGTGAACTTTACCCTCACTAAAGGCATACTCTATAAATAAGTAAGCAAACAAATAAAAATAACTATAGCATTTATTGTTCCTTAATGCATTCTTAGTGTTGCTGATATAACAGAAGCATATATCATCTCAGTCTATCAGGTGTGTCAACTGAATGGCTTGTTATTATGAATAATGTTAACTAACCAGATACAAGAATAAATACAACTATTCTGAGAGTAAGCAAAAGTATTTCAATTCTTTGTGCATCCTTACTGAATAATTTTGTTCTAACTGGTCAAAATTCAGATAATGATTAACCACATGGTACTTGATTCGAATTAATACATATAAAATTTAATTCCTACACTGAAGGCTCAGGAAGCATTGTAGAAGATGATTTGGAAAAGTTCTAAGAACCAGAAGACCAGGGTGCCTGCTGTGGAATCTTGTCTATTGTATATATCCATAAGGTCTCAGCAATGTGGTTGCCCAAATAAGCCCTGCACAATGACATCACCAGTTGACATATCAATATGGGTAGGCAAAATCTTACAAGGCCTTGCCAATGGATGAAGCACTATCAAGAATCAGTGGTCTCTAAGAAAGGAATAATCAGTCTGGTTTAGTTACAGCTTTCTTCTTATTAAATCTTAAGTAGTTAGCCATAAGCATATGTTACATGTGAGCAACATTAAATAAAATCAATAGGTTGTATATATGTACATGGACACATAAGCACATAATAATAACAACCATTTTTTAAAAGGTTATGAATTTAAGAGGGAGTAGGAGAGACACATAGGCAGCTGAAGAAGTGAGTGGAAAGAGTGGAAATAATTTAAATGCATCATTCATTCATGTATGAAATTTGCAAAAGTAAACATTTTAATTAAAAGCATAATAATTTTATTACTAAACAAAGATAATAACATGGAAGACATGTTTTATCACCATATGAATGTACACTCATCTAAAATAGAGGATAAGAAAAAGTACAGGGAATTAAAGGATGGCTCAGCAGTATTTGTTGCTCTTGCAGAGGATCCAATTTTAGGTTCCTGCATCCACTTGATAGCACACAACTATATGTAACTTCGATTTTGTGGGATCCAGCATTCTTTTCCAGCTCTCATGGGCACCAGAATAATATGTGATATATATATATATATATATATATATATATATATATATATATATATATATATATATGTCGGGAGCCATAATGGGACAAGCTAATAATGAGCAGATGATCATCCTGAAATGCTTGCCTCGGATTATTATATAATCTGCGACGAGTGTGCCCCATTAGCAAGGCTGTGGTGGACGTGATTTTAGGAAAGATTCCTGCTATTAATATGCTTTTCCCATTATTACTATTATTAAACATATGTAACAATCACTAAGCAATAGCACACCCCTTTGTAGCAGATCTCTGCAGATCCACGAAGATGTACTGTCTTGTAGTGATACTATATAGACAAATAGATGACTTCTTAAGTCTTAATGATGATCCTATAAGAATTCCTAAAATTATATCAGTGATTATTAAGTTCTTTTATATCGGGACTGCTATTAAGTCCCTTAGGCATAGTCAAACTGCAATGAGAACTCTGCCAGTCTCCTGAGTGTTATCAGTTAATTGCCCCAAGAGTGATAGTAACTGGACCTTCTCCTGCTCAGAGCACATTCCAAGAGGTCATAAAACCATTAGCCTAGGTTACTAGAGGGAATCCACAATTTATTATAGGTACCAGGACAGAAGAGAAAATATTGCCTGGGTTTATCTATACAAAACTTCACTAATTTCTTAAGTTATAGTTTCAAACTTTCTGCGAACCTGTAGAGCTAGACAGGTGATGAATGTCTAGTTAGATAATTACTCCTAATGGGTATTCATGTAAACATTCTGTGTTGTAAACTTCTATTTCAATTTATGACTTGAATTTTGGTGTGAACTTGTGATGAACTTTGTAACATGTGATCATGTACTCTGAATGGCATATAAATACTGAAGACAAAGAGTTGGGCGCGCGCGCGAATTAGGAATTAGTTAGTTAGACCCCATCGCCCTTTCCTTTCCCCCTGCCTAGAATTTTTCTCCCTTAGAATTTTACTTTGTTAGAATCTTTTCTTCTTCCCCACTCAGGACCTTTCCACGTTTCCCCTCAGATAGCTTTCATAGGATACTTTTTACACTTAATAAACTCTATAGTAACTTTTCTAAAGTGTCTTTTCTTCCTGCAAGTTAGAGCCCAGCAGTTCCTGCTGAGATAGAACAAAGGCCATGTTGCTTAATCCTCTGCTGTTAGGCTACAGGTGTTAATCACCTAAGCTTGCAGTCTCTTACCCTCAGAAGTTTTTAGGATAGTACAAGGCTATTTACTTAACACCTTGCTGGTCTTAGGGCCAGGATGCTGACTGCAGGTCAGCTACAGTAGCATAGGGGCTGCCTCGGAGAAGAACCGGACGGTGGGAGGAGGAGAAGAAAGAAGAACCAGCTGCATCTCTCTCTCTCCCCTTCTCTCACCCCCAAGCCGGGGGCGAGGGGGTCGGCTCCCGGCTCCCGGCATATATATATATATATATATATATATATATATATATATATATATATCCAAAAATTAATTTTTTATTGGATATTTTATTTATACTTTAGATGCCATTCCCTTTCCCCATCGCCCCCCCCCCCCGGAAAACCCCTATCCTATGCCCCCTTTTCCTTTTTGCATTTATACACTTTTTTAAAAATATTAATCAAAGGCTTTATATGTTTGGTAATGCTCAATCAAAAGTGTAACCTAATACCCAACCTAGATATATCAACTATCTTTGACTGATGGAGATACATGAACATCTGCCTCCCTGTCTCCCACCTCTTTCTCTCTTTCATCACCTAGCTTTTCCTGCCCTTCTTCTCCTCCTCTTCTTACTCCTTCTCTTCCTCTCAGTACTTCTCCCAATTTAGCTCTTCCTACATATCACCCTTCCTGTTAAAATAAAACTTTTCTCGCAAAATACAATTAGAGCATAATTATGCCAATTTGTACCAGTGAGGTACAAGATAGTCCTAATACCCAGTCCATCATTTTGTTGACTAACCAGAACCTCTGTCATCTCTCCTAACTAAAACACTTAGTTCTGAACCTGGCGTTTTCCTTGGCTTTAGAATGAATGTCAGCTGAAAACCATCCACTCAAACCTTTTCTCTCAAGGAAAATAGCCAGGATTGGCTATGAGACTATAAGTTTTCAACCCCATCAGAAATCCAGAATGACTGAGTTAACTAAAATTGTGCAAAGCACAAAGCATAGCTTCTAAACCTTAGCCAATTTATAGAGACCTCTGAACACCTGGACACTCCCTATACTACCAAATGTTGGAGCATCTGTTCTTCCACCTTCTGGCCCATGATCATCTGACAGACCTTAGTGCTGCAGAATTATTAAGGGCTGATTACTCTGTCTAGGCAGATATAGTCGACTATTCTGCAGGTGTGTCCTTTTCTCGACAGTAATTTGTCTGTAGGTGGAAAGAGGCAATTCTTGTCTAGTGGCTGTCTCTCCACAACTGGAGTAACTCCAAAGATACTCAATTTCTTCTTCGAATTCAACACAGGAAGCTGTCAGGAGCAGACAGGTCTCTAATCAAAATGAACATTACTACAGAAATGTTTGTAATGTCAATTCTGTGGACTTCTGCCGTTTTGAAAACCAACTATCCATGTAAGGTAATCTGGACTGTTGTCTGTTAACTCCTCTCAGCTATTTCTAAATAAAATATAGAAAACACCCTAACAATAAACTAACAATAAACTAACAATAAACAATAAAATAGCCATGAATTTGCTATAGTCCCTTAACTCACAGGCTAACCATCTTGAATCTGTTAAAAAAAAAAAAAAGTTAAAGAAGGACTGGGTCTAAGCCTTGTATAGGTACAATGCCTATGAGAGTCTCAATATTCATCTCACTTTTATATCAATAAGAAACTCATACCAATGAAAACCTGAAATTTGTAATCAAAGTAAATTTGTGCCATTTAAGAAGTTATAACTTCATCTTGATAATAATTGTACAGATTTCTACCAATGGGTTATGGATATGCGATAAATCCTAGCTAATCCTCCCTTTTCCCAGAAAACCACTAATTTCCCTAGAAAGACAGCCCAATAATTACCACCATAGTCCCAAGCCCAGGGAATAGGGGCACTGACTCTTCATTAACTTCTTCAAGCTCATTATGGGCATTGAGATATTAAAAGAGGAGTGGGGGGGAAGAGTAAATTGATAAGCCTCTGACTCTGTGTCTTCACTGCATCCAGATGGGAATTCCAGGACCGCAGAGGTTTGAGCAGGTCTGCTCAGCTTGCTTGATGAGTAGGTACACCAAGGCTGTGTATTCTGCAATATACAATTCTCAAAACAAATTTTAGTATTAAGATAATTTTTTTAGAGGGCTGTCATTTTATTAAAGATGTTGGTTCTAACAGCTTTTCTTTTTTTATTGGATATAATATATACATTTAGAATTTTATGCCTTTACCCCATTCCCAACACCACCCAGGAACTCCCTATCCCATCTCCCTTCCTTCTGCTTCTATAAGGGTGTGCAGCCACCTACCCCCCACTCCCACCTCCCCACCCTCAGATTCTCCCCCAACGCAGTGTTCGGCCTTCATGGGACAAAAGATCTCCTCTCCCACCTATGCCCCACAAGGATATCCTCCCCTATATACACAGATGGAGTCATGTGTCCCTCCATATGTGCTCCTAGGCTGGTGGTTTAGACCCTGGGGAACTCTGGCTGCTTGGTATTGTTGCTCTCCTCATGGGGCCACCAACCCTTTCAGCTTCTTCAGTCTTCTCTCAAACTTCACCATTGGGAACCCTTGATTAGATTAACGGTTAGCAGTTAGTATCTGCCTCTGGGTATGTCAGACTCTGGGAGACCTCTAAGGAGACAGCCTTAGTAGGCTGCTGTCAGCATTTACTTCCTGTCACCCATATCAGCGTCTTATTTTGGTGACTGCACATGGGATGAATACCCAGGAGGAATGGTCTCCATACAACCTTTCTTCAGTTTCTGTCCCACACTTTGTCTCCATATTTGCTCCCTTGGGTATTTAGTTACTCCTTTTAAGAAAGACCTAGGCATCCACACTTGTTCTTCCTTCTTCATGAGCTTCATGTGGTCTGTTAGTTGAATCTTTGTTGTTTCAAACTTTTGGGCTAATCTCCGCTTATCAGTGAGTAAATATCAAGTGTGAGGTTTTTTGTGATTGGGTTACCTCACTCAGGATGATATTTTCTAGTTCCATCCATTTACCTAAGAATTTCTCGAATTCATTATTTTTAATAGCTGAGTAATATTCCATTGTGTAAATGTACCACATTTTCTGTATCCATTCTTCTGTTGAAGGGCATCTGGGTTCTTTCCAGGTTCTGGATATTATAAATATGGCTGCTATGAACATAGTGGAGCATATATCTTTGTTATATGTTGGAGCATTTTCTGGATATATGCCCAGGAGTGGTATAGCTGGGTCCTCAGGTAATGATATGTCCAATTTTCTGAGGAACCACCAGACTGACTTACAGAGTGGTTGTACCAACTTGCAATCCCACCAACAATGAAGGAGTGTTCCTCTTTCTTCACATCCTCGCCAGCATCTACTATCACCTGAATTTTTTATCTTAGCCATTCTGACTGGTGTGAGGTGGTATCTCAGTGTTGTTTTGATTTGCATTTCCCTGATGACTAAGAATGTTGAGCATTTCTTAAGGTGCTTCTCGGCCATTCCTGTTTCCTCAGTTGAGAATTCCTTGTTTAGCTCTGTACCCCATTTTTAATGGGGTTATTTTGTTGTCTGGCATCTAATTTCTTGAGTTCTTTGTATATATCTGATATTAGCCCTCTATGGGATCTGAGATTAGTAATTATCTTTTCCTAATCTGTTGGTTGCCATTTTGTCTTATTGACAGTGTCCTTTGCCTTACAGAAGCTTTGCAATTTGATGAAATCCCGTTTGTTGATTCTTGATCTTACAGCATAAGCCATTGGTGTTCTGTTGAGGAACTTTTCCCCTGTGCCTAGGTATTCGAGGGTCTTCCCCACCTTCTCTTCTATTACTTTCAGTGTATCTGGCTTTATGTGAAGGTCCTTTATCCACTTGGATTTGAGCTTTGTACAAGGGGATAAAAATGGATTATTTTGCATTCTTCTACATGCTGACCTCCAGTTGAGCCAGCACCACTTGTTGAAAATGCTGACCTTTTTCCACTGGATAATTTTAGCTTCCTTGTCAAAGATCAAGTGACCATAGGTGTTCGGGTTCATTACTGGGTCTTCAATTCTATTCCATTGATCTTCCTGCCTGTCTCTGTACCAATACCATGCAGTTTTTATCACTACTGCTCTGTAGTACAGTTTGAGGTCAGGAATGGTGATTACCCCAGAAGTTCTTTAATTGTTGAGAACAGTTCTCACTATCCTAGGTTTTTTGTTATTCCAAATGAATTTTTAAATGGCTCTTTCTATCTCTATGAAGAATTGATTTGGAATTTTGATGGGGATTGCATTGAATCTGTAGATTGCTTTTGGCAGGATGGCTGTTTTTACTAAGTTAATCCTGCCAATCCAGGAGCATGGGATATCTTTCCATCTTCTGAGATCTTCTTTGATTTCTTTCTTCAGAGAGACTTGAAGTTCTTGTCATACAGATCTTTTACTTGCTTGGTTAGATTCACTCCAAGATATTTTATTTTATTTGTGGCTATTGTGAAGGGTGTCATTTCCCCAATTTCTTTGTCAGCCTGTTTATCCTTTGAGTAGAGAAAGGCTACTGATTTGTTTGAGTTGATTTTATATCCAGCCACTTTGCTAAAGTTGCTTATCAGGTTTAGGAGTTCTCTGGTGGAAGTTTTAGGGTCACTTAAGTATACTATCATATCATCTGCAAATAGTGAAATTTTGACTTCTTCCTTTCCATTTGTATCCCTTTGACTTCCTTTTGTTGTCTAATTGCTCTAGCTAGGACTTCCAGTACTATATTGAATAGGTAAGGTGAGAGTGGGCAGCCTTGTCTAGTCCCTGATCTTAGTGGGATTGCTTCAAGTTTCTTTCCATTTAGTTTGATGTTGGCTACTGGCTTGCTGTATTTTGTTTTTACTATGTTTAGGTACGGGCTTTGAATTCCTGATCTTTCCAAGACTTTTAACATGAAGGGATGTTGATTTTGTCAAATGCTTTCTCAGCGTCTAGTGAGATGATCATGTGGTTTTTTTCTTTGAGTTTATTTATGTAGTGGATTACATTGATGGATTTCCGAATATTGAACCATCCCTGCGTTCCTGGGATAAAGCCTACTTGATCATGATGGATAATTGTTTTGATGTGTTGTTGGATTCGGTTTGCGAAAATTTTATTGAGTCTTTTTGCATCAATATTCATAAGAGAGTTTGGTCTGTAGTTCTCTTTCTTTGTTGGGTCTTTGTGAGGCTTAGGTATGAGCGTAATGGTAGCTTCATAGTACGAATTGGGTAGTGTTCCTTCTGTTTCTATTCAATGGAATAGCTTGAAGAGAATTGGCAGTACTTGTTGCTCTTGCAGAGGATCCAATTTTAGGTTCCTGCATCCACTTGATAGCACACAACTATATGTAACTTTGATTTTGTGGGATCCAGCATTCTTTCCCGGCTCTCAAGGGCACTAGGATAATATGTGATACATATATATATATATATATATATATATATATATATATATATATATTTCACATACATAAAATATAAATAAATCTTTAAAAGAAGATATGCTGAAGTGAAAAATATTTTCAGTGGTACACAAATAAGTGTGTGATATAAAATCAGATTAAAATACATAAAATGTAAGCTAAGATGAAATACTATGTGTATTTGTCTAATGGTTAACAGTTTTGCTATTTGACTAATCTAGGATGTGTTTTGTTGTGGGGTATATGATATGAAGAAATAATGCAACCTAATTTCAGTGTTAGAGAATTAGATACATTAGACACATATTCCAAAGAGTGATAAACCTTTTCTGTCCTGGAGATAAACACCTGTGCAGTGTTGAATAGAGCTTGCTCATTTTGACCAATAGTAAGCAGGTCTTTCAGACACTTATGGAGCTTATCATGATATAATGGCAATTTGTCTTCTTTGCAACTCTGTTTCCTATTCTCCTAATCACAAACTTTATTCTTTCTTAATTATCCTATGCAGAATTGTAAATCAGTATTAAGCTATCAGAGAACCATTGTGCTATTTGATACTGGGGATTTTTTTGGGGGGTGGGGGGAACAATGTTTAACATTGCTGTGGAGTTAACTAACCACCTACCTGTCAATGAAACCTCCATTACTGATAGTAATTAGAATGCATAAAGTCCTTGGGTTGAAATAGCAGTGCTATGGAATTTCTTGATGGTGTACTTATAACTGAATGCAATAGTTTATATCTTAATGAATTCAAAGCCAAATAAACAGAGCCAAGACATAAAAGAATGGAGGAATATTCATTACTTGTGGCAGGTAAGGATACCATGGCTACCAGTTCCAAAGTGATGCTCTCCTTAAACAAAGGAAGCATGACAATTTTATTTAGGAGATGTGTGTATATGCATACAAAAGTGGGCTAATTTCTAAGCATACTTTCAGTTTGTAATACAAAGGCTTAGCTGCAGGCAAAGGAAAGGATATTTCCAAGATGGTATGTCATACGAGAATCAGCTCTTGAAGATACCTTTCCTATTAAAAATAACACTACAGTGCTGCATGGGGGACCATTTAATTACTGCAATGTATCAGATGTTTTAAAGTATGCAGCAAAGGACAGTACCACCAAGCACCAACATTCTGTAGACAGAAAAATGCTATGATCAGTTACTAGGTAATTTAAATCAAATAACAAAACCCAGAAATTCTCTTTGGCAGTTTATCAAAAGGCTTTCTACTCCAAAAGGATGAGGATAACTGAGAAAGAACTAAAACTTTAATAGCATGCTTGTTCTCAAGATCAATTCTGCAACCAAGTTAGCTGTGCTATATGAATTCTTGACCCTTATGACAAGTAAAAATTACTTTGATACCTCATATTAATGTGCAGATATAATTCATATTTTATGGATTCATACTTTGAGTTTTTTTTACTTTGGAGAAATTGCCTTTTAATGTTAAGAATAGACACTGATGGATTGCACCTCCCACGATGAGGAGTAAGAGAGAATACCATAGAATAGGACTTCTGAGTAGAATCTACTGCAAGAACAGTACTCTAGACCAGCACATACCCACCATGTATTTCACAAGTAATGCCTGAATTGCGGTCTGCCAAACATTGATTAAAATGCAAACATTCAGTACGTCATCTGGATGGTATCACATCTGGATGTGGAGGTAATTAAAATGAAAAAAAAAAAAATGAAGGCACCGGGCAGTGGTAGAGCATGATTTTAATCTGAGCACTTATAAGGCAGAGGCAGGAGGATCTCTGAGCTCATGACCAGCCTGGTCTACAAAGTAAATTCCAGGACATCTAGGGCTATACCCATACCCATAAATTCTGACTCTGTGAGTGAGTGTGTGTGTGTGTGTGTGTGTTTGTGTGTGTGTGTGTGTTTGTGTGTGTGTGTGTGTGAAAGAGGAGAGAGAGAGAGAGAGAGAAGAAATTATTTTATTAATCAATAAAATTTATTTACCTTAAAGGAGAAAATTGCAGGACAAAAATGAACACAAATGGAATACTTTATGAATATACATGAAAGGAAATAAAAATCTATGAATCTTGGTGAAGCCATCAGAGGCAATATTTTGATCATGAACCAGTCTAGAATTATAAAGAAATACATCTCTGTTTTTAAGACAGTCTGCATTATTTAATTATAAATAAAATACAGCATGAACTGAAAACATGTATAAGCTGCAAGAGAGTCAGACCAGCTGATTAGCTACTACCTCACAATAATTTCTCTTAGTTAATGCATTTTTTTTTTTATTAAAGCTGCCTTAGTCATGGTGTCTCTCCACAGCAGTAAAACTCAAACTAAGGCACCTTCCTACTGTCATCCCATTGATTTTCATGTCATTTGGCTCTCTTCATCAATGGTGTACATTGTGTGCTTTATATTTCATTGCAGGGTAGTACAAGGTAGGCTCAGAGAATACACAGAAATCTCAACTCCACTTAAAATTCCTTTATATCTTAACCATGTAGCTCACCACAAGGCTGAATTTCTTCATTTGCTGAAATAAGTAATAATACCCATTGAGTTCTGTCATAAATATATATTGAGATAATGTATAGCTTTTTTCATTGAGTAATTTATTCTTAATACAAATATCAGTTGTTTATATTTATGCATAATACACACTAGAGAACTACTGTCTCCAAAAAGAACTATGCATTTTGTAATATGTACTGTAGCTGATGAAATAATAAAATTAGGCTCCATTTTCTAATCTGTCAAGATCATTTTGACTCCAAATTCTGTCATCTAAGAAGCATACATATTATTCTAACTTCACATCAATCCAAAACCTGTCATCTTGTTCTTAGAAGAGTGGTTATTTAGTAGGCATGTCTGGTCACTTCTTTTTACACCTATTTTATTTAGTCAAAATAATCAGTAAAATGTTTTAGCTAATAAAAATTTGTTTTTATTTATAAATTTAAATATTTAGATTTCTGTTACTTCTCATGGTATCTATTTCTTCTAGCATTCTTCCAAACTTTTATGTGTATGTCAAGTTTCCATTTTGGATACAGTAACACTTAAAAGACTCTGGACATTTGTTTCTGCTATGGTTGAGATGACCGGGTATAATTTTAACTCAGCATTATTTTCAAATGACCTCATAAATGTCAGCTGATGGAGCCTGACGCAAATATAAGGAAAGTAAAGTTAACACTACTTTTTATTCAAAAACATGGACAGAAATTTCTCCACAAAACTTTATTCTATGACTAAAATGTCATGAGAATAAAACCAGTGAGATGAGCCAAAAAGTCAGGCAGCTTGAAAATTATTGACACAATACATCACATCTCAAGAGCTTCTGTTCATTTGGTCCCAGTCCTGCCATCTGCTTATTTCCTGATGCTTCACACTATGAGGTCAGGGTTATGGTTTTTCACATGGTGATGTCACAAGTTCACAAAGAGACCAAGGTGTTTGCATCACAAAAGTTTCCAAAAGGAGCAGATGATTCATGTACATAACAGAAAGAACAATGGAGCCCTTTGATGACTACCTACTGAGATATTTGGAATTGCTATTTACAGCACTGCTTAGCTTATTTCCAAGTATGAGAACCTTAGTACACCCAAGGAAATGGCATTAGTCATATGTACAGTTCCTGTGGCCTCAAGTGAACTCACATTTTGTATTGTATCTGATTTTATGGAATATTTTGGTCACAGTTTTAGTTTCCAAAAAAAAAGTGACTTTGTCAAGTACAGCATAACAAAAACAAGTGGAAATTTTTCTCTGCTATCTGTAAACTATTGATATCCTTATCAGACTCTTCAGAGCGCATCCAAATGCAAATGAAGTATGCTCTTTACTCCTTTGCCAAGCTTTTATACACATTTGAAAGTACCACTAGAGAATTTCAAGAAACAAGATGTTTAGCATTTAATTACTAAGAAAATTAAATAGATCTGTCAGTGTCTATCTAATTTATACTTAAATGCTGACTGTTTATTAATAATAAATTTCTTTTAGATGTTTGTTGTAAAAACCCAAGTCTGGACATCTTCAACAGAAATGTTTTTTTATAGGAATCTAGACTAGTGCAAAGAATCAAGAGATGATATCAGTAACCCCTGGAAAAGAGTCTCAAGTTACACTCAAGATGAACCAATGAAAGATGTATTTATTTCATCCTCTGCCTAAAACGAACAGCAATATTATACCTAGAATATATGGAAACAGTTTCTAGATGGTGGTTTAAAAAAAAGAAAGAAAGACAACGATCCCTGAAAGGTGAATAATGAATATTCAGTCCTGAATCTGAAGTTGAATCTCACCAGCCAGACATGGCTGCAGTGTTCCATGTGCCTGTAATAATGTTTCATCTAGGTGTCCATTAAATGTTCAAAATAGTCAGACTAACATAAGGACACTCAGCCACTTAACAACAACAATAACAACAATAGTTATTTTGCTGGCAACTCTTCACTTGACAGGGGCAGGCATGAAAAAGATCCTATTCAAATCATTCAATGATGTGCTTCTAATAGTTCAAATTAGTCAAAATACGAAAAAAGGGATATTTACAACACAGATTTAACATAAAACTACCTTTTATTTTATTTTATCTGATACTGTTTAAGATAAGCTCTTGTATAGCCCGGCTGATTTGCTTTTCCTTATGTAGGTAACGATGACTTTGAATTTCTGATCTTCCTGCCCCCACTTCTAGAGTACTTGCATTAGATGCATGAATATTCAATTTTTGTAGTTAGGTGTCAAACATCCAACCCAGGTCTTTATACATGCTAAGAAAGCAATCACTGACTGAGGTGGATCACAACTCTGTAACTGCTATTTTTTTTGTAACTGCTATTTTTAAAGCATATAACTGAGTCTCATTTTCAAAATGGTGGACTGAAAAATACCCTTATGCTGGCATCTAACATCCAAATGACCATTGAAAAGAAGTTTTGTGAGTTGATGATGCTTGTGATATAATGATTGCATTTCTGAAGAACTGAGAAGTTGATATTTGTTATTTGAATTCTATTATACTACACAATTGACATGGAGACTATTCAATAACTAGAGCTTGAACAAGAGTTTTTAGAAAAATTATGCAAGACAAAGCAAGAAAGCATTTGTGCCAGTAATAGTCTATATTTATATCTTACTTTTAGTTGAATATGATGTCTTCAGGTAGGCTTCTCTCCAACCCATTAGAGGTTAAACCAGAAAAATCAATATGGACAGAACTTTATATACTCATGATTACCTGTCATTAACTTTCTGTGAAGCAAATGCCATCTATAAAGAGATACATTGTTCCTTAAGTTTAGCATTAAAAAATACTCAGGAAACATGCATACCTTTCTCTGTTGCTTGTTTGGTTTGGAAGTGTCTCAATAATCTTTAATGTCCAGGTGATATCAAACTCTCTAGGTAGAGGTTTAATAACTAAAGATGAGTATATATGAACTTCTATCCCTCAAGAATTATATGACCTCTGAAGACAATCAAGAACCTTTAAAAATGAATAAACACCTTTCAACTCTAAAAAAATTATTCCAATACAATTCTAAAAGTTAAAATTATATATGCATGTATGTATATATAGTTTGCATGTATATGAATAAAATTAATGTATATACATATTTACAAACAAAAGAAAGACTTAGTAGAATGCTTTCTTGTGTGGTTATTCAAGAAGTCATTGGATCCTTGAAGGACAAAGCTTTCTTTAACTCTGGTAAATTTAGAGGAATGCTTAAACACGATTTCAGAATGGATGAATTCTAAACCATAGAGGTTACATTTCCTAAGACCTGTCAGAGAAAAAAAAATAATTCTGTTCCCAAAAGCATTAGAGAAAAGTGTTACAGCTGTGAGGAAGCTAGGCTAGGCTCACTCTTAATTACTTCCATTTATTTTTAGGCAGGGAAAAAAAAAAGGGGACACGGATGATTGATGGTTCTCCAGTGAGAAAAATCTAATGAGAAGGAGGGCAAAGGGCAAGCTACTTTTCAAAAAGGGAATAAAAAACCAAAAGAATGGTATGAGAACTCTAGAGGTCAATGCCACATATGCGCAACTCTAAATCTGGAGTCAAACTCTGCAGGGAACATTGAAGGGCAAGTCTGAAGACTGTGCCACCCACCTTTGAAGGGAGAATATATAAATAGCATTCCTTGGACTACCAATGCATTCTACTGAATAGTTTGCTGGAGTCCATTGTGGGATATGAGGAAGGAGTGCAAGCTAATATAAGACTAAAAGCAGCATTTCTGAGAAAGGCTTTGATCACGCCTCTGTCCCACATTTGTTCTCAAAATCTGTAAGTGTTATGTGTGCTAATCTAAGTGTAAGATATGTGGGTAAAACCAAAGGTGAAGAGGATTGTGCCATGAGACAGTCTGCACCAATGCTGAAAACTGTCTGCTCCATCAGAAAATGATACGATTGAATATTCCTCACCAACTTCCCAATAAAGTCCAAGTAATAGTTTCCCCAAAGAGTAGTTTTGCATCAACTCTTTTAATCCTCTATTTAGAGTTTCAACCTGAGAACACAGACACAGATCCATGGATATGAATAAAATACAATGACCTCAATGCTGGTTTTAAGCAAAATTCACCATTTTGCTAATACTGAGGTTATACGATGCTTAATAGAACATATTCCAGTGTCAGTAGGAACATAACCTTAGACAACAGGATTTAGTAGATAAGTGGTAAAGCAACTTTGCAGATAGAATAAGCACCATCAAAGAAAAGGTAGGCCAGCCACTCTAAACCAATGCTGATGTTTGTTCTACACTTAAGAAATATCACTTGACTTATAAATAACAAGGCACTAAGGCCTGAAAAATACAAAGGACTCAAGCAAGAGTACAGTAATTTTCTTGCCTAAGTTGTTTATTAGAATGACATAGAATTTTGAAAAAAAAATACTTGACCATTTTGTAGGAAGTGATAGGAAGGCAGAGCATTGGCTGGGATGGCATTAGGACAAGGAAAGGTTGCCATATGGAACAGACAACACGCTCCATCCATAGAATCATGGGTATGCATGTAAATGTGTGAGTTCACACATAAAAGAATATGCATAGTTAAATGTTATGGAAAGTTCTTAGAGAAAGTAAAGCATATGATGACACTTAAATGTTAGGAGAAGTTCAGTGATTGCCCATCTTGGCTGTCCAGTTTAACTTCAGAAAGTTAGAAAGCAGTTAAATTTATATATATATATATACATATATATATATATATATATATGAATGAAGTGGCTGTTGACAATTGGGAAATAACTGGTATGGTGTGTGTATAATGTGGTGGAGGTAAAGATAGATAGATAGATAGATAGATAGATAGATAGATAGATAGATAGATAGATAGATAGAAGAGAGGGACAGAAAGAGACAGAGAGAGAGAGAGAGACAGAGAGACAGAGACAGAGAGAGAGAGAGAGAGAGACAGAGAGAGAGAGAGAGGATGACTGTTTGTACCACATATAGATGTGTTCAATTTTGCTGTTTTCAGTTTGACTTTTATTTTGCATATTTGTGTGTGTATGTGTGTATTATGGTTTAGGTAAGGAAAAAGGAGCAATCATGAACAAAGACAAAGAAGAATTGTCAATTCCAAGTACAAGTTTAGGTCATAACATGAGTGAGAGCACATGCAGATGCACAGCTCTTGCTGATTACTATATATGGATAGTTTAGATATTGTCCTTCCTTTCTATTATTATTAGTATTTCTGCCTTTTAAAATTGTTGCAGTAAGATAACCTTAGCCAAAATGCCAAACAGTGGGGAGACAGAACCTGTTGAGACCACCTGCAGTACTTTAGGGCCTCCCGGTTGAGGAATGTGAACACCAACCCACCTTCAAACCCTTTGACCCAGAATTGTTCCTGTCTAAAAGAAATACAGGGAGAAAAATGGTGCGGAGACTGAAGGGATGGGTGACTAGGGATAGGTCAACTAACGTGGAATCCTGGGAGCTCCCAGAGACTAGGCCACCAACTAAAGGGCATAAATAGGCTTGTCCAAGGCCTGGGACATATGTAGCAGAGGACTGCCTTTTCTGGCTTCAGCTGGACAGGATGTGTCTAATCTTCTAGAGACTTGGTGGCAGGGTTCCCTTTCATATGTGAGTGGAATGGTGTATGGGGAGAAGAACTCTGGGAATACTGAGCAAGGGGTCATCATTTGAAATGTAAACAAAATAATTAAAAAATAAAATATTGGTTTATATTTTTTTTTAAAAAAATGTTGCAAATAAAAAAAAATTAGCACACACCAAAATTAACAAGAACCCAAATTTATACAACTCATTAAGCTTCTGTATACCTACAGAAGTTATTTATCTATGGAGATTCACTTTGGATTTGTTTATTATCCATATGTTTTTAAGCATATGTTTTATCCATCACTAATTTTTCAGTTGTGTTCTAATCATTTGTGAGGTACTCTCTGACTACTAGAGCTGGGAGAGTAATGATCCTTATGAGGCAAGTAGGAAATCTGGTTCAACACATTCATTTTGATCAAACATCTAGAATCTGACAGCAAAAAGTTTATTTTAGGCATATTTATGTATAGTACAATTTGGAAAAATGTCTTCTGGTACAACTCAATCCCATGTGCACAATGAGGCATATTGAAACTCTTTTCCAAGTCCATTTCACTTTTTTTTTAGGAAGATATGATTTGTAGATAGGCTATAAGGGTTAACTTGAGGGCCTAGAGGACAATCCAGTATGGTTTTGTAGACAGGGGAGTAGTCATCTGAGCTATTAGATAACTCTTGTCCTGCCTCTGGAAACTTAGTGTGGCTTTATCCTACAGGTGGTACACACCTCCATTACTAACCTTCTGCACAAAAAATAGATTATATATCTGTTTTCTTTGAAAAGTCAACCCTATGTGTTCAACATTTGTGGTTATGTTGGGGCTATCATTGACTTTTCTATCCAAATTGTTCAACTTAAAAGTCTGCATTTTCTCAATTAATGACTCTATCTTTGTGATTAGAAAATTTTCCTCACTCTGTGTACTCTATATAAGCACAGGCTTGTCTGTTGCATCATGGTTTCAATAGTATATAAAAAATATTTTAATTCCCTACAATTATCATAAATGTATTGGACCTAAATTAAATTTCCTGGATTAAGTAACTATACTCATTTTAAACATTCTTTTACCTAATAATCATAAAGAAAAATTTTAAAAGTCTGTAAGATAAAAACTACTGACTTAAATAATGAGGTGGAATAAAAAGAAGGAAAGAACTGAAATCAAACACTATTCACAAATATATTGTTTCAGAGTGAAAAGAAATGAATTCCAGAAACTGGGTACTAAAATAATTGCCCTTACACTTCAGAAGTGGTCTGTCATATCTGTGACTGTAGAAGAACAAAACTCTAGATTCCTCGGTCTTCTCTCATTACATCAAACTCACTGGAAAAGGCATTGAGAACCCTCCTCAGAGAAACGAAACTGTCTTCAAGTTGAGACTAATGAAGGGCCATATATATTCTAGGATTTTTTGTTCCTAACATAATTCTTGTCATCACCGAAGATTAAGAGCAAGGAGATATTCTATTCCAAAGTTTGTTACACAAGAACCGAAGAATTAGAAACTGCTCCTGAATTCTGAGCTATAATACATTCAAGTACTGACATCATATCACAGGCTGAAAGAATTAAAAGAGAGTGTACATTTTATATGGTGAAATGTCAATGAACCATATTTTCATGTACTGGGGATTCTCTGCACTGGTTTCTTGGTAGCAATATTATTATTTACATGACAAATGGTACCTAGCTTTAAACATCCCATGCTTATTGTGAGGAGTTGCAACATAAGTTCAATTTTGGTTTTTTCATGAAGCATTTAGGACCTCATATTAATAAAAGGTTAACTTCTCTATGGTGTGAGCCAGTTGAAAGATTTATCTTCAGAGAAACAGTTGTTTTATTTAAGATTTTCTTATTTTACATTATGTAGGTTTGTGTTTTGCATGCATGCATGCATTCTTGTTCACTATCTGTGTACTTGGTCCCATGCCTTGCATCCTTCCTCTCTGTTACTGTCTACATGAATTTTATTCAAGGAAATATAGGGTAATTAAGAATTATTAGGAATTTCTTTAAAAATACCTTCACAAAGCAGTTAAACACTTAAATTATTTTTCTTCTGAGTCCATCTGAATGTGAGTTTGTTTTCAAAATTGATCACCCCTATTGTATATATTTTATACAGTTTATAAAAATATCCAAGAATAATTTTTGCAATATAAAAGGAAGAGATGATAAATTAATGTCATAAATATGATTTTGATAACTAATAGATAATCTCAAGTTATCTCGATCTTGGTGAAATGCCATTGATGGTAATTACATGGCTCAGATTGGGAATTTCTGTGCATTATATGATGTCCCTATTTTCAATTTCCCTTCTTCTGTTTTAAGGATTGAAAAGTTGTGGACTCTTAGGGAAACTTCATAAAATCCTAGAACATTCCCCAAAATGCTTAATCTTTAATTCAACTACAACTGTTCTTACAGGACACACCATAAAACTATTATTCCTATGACCAGGACATTTTTTTTTTGAAAAATTATCTTTCTGGTTGAGGGATAACAATTTATATGTAGCTTTATATATTTTTTATCATCTTCATGTGTTTTGTTACATTAATTGTGGGAAAAGGACTAAGTTATTGCTGTGTTAAGATTTATTTTCAAGGCCAGAAAAGTGATTCAAAATCTTCCATCTTGTTGCAGACAATATAAGAAGGGCAAATAAAGGGAACATTGCTAATGTTCTGAAATCTGAAGGCACCACTAGCAGCTTAACTTACATAAGAAAGTAGGTCCTCTTTAATGTGTATACTTTCTCCTGATAGACCTG
This sequence comes from Arvicanthis niloticus, assembly GCF_011762505.2. Classification (NCBI taxonomy): domain Eukaryota; kingdom Metazoa; phylum Chordata; class Mammalia; order Rodentia; family Muridae; genus Arvicanthis; species Arvicanthis niloticus. The sequence continues at coordinate 14,432 of NW_023046022.1, read as the reverse complement.
TCTGTGCCTCTCTTGGGGATTCCATGGTCATCACTTTGCTGACTGTACTGAAGCTATAAAGATTATAAAGCTTGCTCTGCAGTGGTTGAAAATGACAATAACATTACTTTCTATCTATGTAGACTTAACTTGGCTTTTTACACAAAATACACCCTTAGTCAGAACACATGAGCTAAGAGGAGCACGTGCTAAGAATCTACTATTCCATGTCTGATCCTTTTTTCCCTCTTTTTTGTCTTTGTCTCCTGCCCACATAACCTTTAGTCCACTATTATTTTTAGTGTTTTATTTAATGTTGCTTTAAATTTGCCTTACATCTATCTCTCTTTGTTTTCTAATTTCAGATGTCTTCCAAACATTCTGCAATATTTCAGATAACAAGAAGGGATAGTTGAGTTTATATTGGTATGATAAACCACTATGACCAAAAGCAACTTGGAAAGGTAATGGCTTGTTTCAACTTCTACCTCTCACTTTTCATTCCATCACTGAGGGAAGGTAGGGAAGCTACAACACTTACTCAGGACAAGAAATTAGAGGCAGGAACTAAAACAGGGGCCATGAGCAAATGCTGCTTACTGGCTTGCTCCTTTTGGATTGCACATTTTACCGTTTTATACAGCTCAAGATCACCTGCCTAGATGTCTCACTGGTCCATATTAGGTGCACCTCCCTCCATGCACACACCCACATCAGTCAATGGTAAAGAAAATACTTTAAATATTTGTTTACATGCTAATCCTTTGGAGACATTTGTTTTTCAGTTAAGATTCCTTCTTACCAAATGACTAGCTCCTGTTAAGCTGACATCAAAACTAGCCACTGCACTACCCCTTGAGTACTATCCCCTCCATAGTATGTAAAGATTGTTTTAAAATGTCATATCACACATCTTTGGCCCCTCTTTTGTTCTGTATGTGTATTGAGTATGTCTATTTTCCCATATAAAATATATGACAAAAAGCTCCCTCTCTTTGCTGTGTATTAAGTAAGGACAGAAATAAAGAAAGTTCTCAGTTTTACCATTCATTATTCCTAGTTAAGCCACTATAATTATTCATGATTTAAGCATCAAATTTTCTGGCACATTAATTCCATGTTTCTGTGACTGTTGTAGTTTTTATTATGTTACCTAAAGCTGATTTTTGTCATTCTGTTTCAATAGTCTATGAAGAAGAATCTCTGAAAACTATAATCCAATTATGTTATTACCTTCTTTAACTTAACTTACCATGATGGTCAACTTGACTTTTTTTGTTTCCTTTGTTTCTGTTTTTTAGCAGTTTAGAAGGATTGAGATATGCACTAGATACTTTCATGGTAGTACCCCAAGTTGACCATAAAAACAGAACTTTTGTCATGCGACTTTGCCACTTCTAAAAGCATGCACAAGTTAATAACGAGAATATCTTAATTAATGTAGCCCAAGGAGAGAAATTCAGGGAGAAACAGAACAAAAACCATAAAGACCAGATTAACTAGAGAAGAGTATCAATGAGGGAAGAGAAAGAAGAAGAAGAAAAAAGGACGTGAGTAACAAGGAGGGTAGGAAGGAGAGAAAGAGGACAGGAAGAAAGAAGTAAGGGAGCACAGTTTTCCCTTGGGAGGTAATCAGTGTCTCCTCTCTCCTGAAAGATTGATGATATCTCCCCAACACTGAGCTTACTTGTACTAGCTCTCTGGTTCACGATGCACACCTGTCTACACTTTTTGACTCCTGTCACCCTAGACATATATTAAATGCATCTTGCTTTCTCCTGTCCCACACTTGTATGTATTGCTGGCTTTTGGTGGTTGTCCTTTCCTCAGACATAACAACTGAAAGGTTATCTTCTGCATGGTGATACCAATGGATTTTAATAGATGGACTTCCTGTGAAATAGCAGTGGTCAAAGTAAAACTTTTTATTTATGTGAAGTCAGAAGAAACTAGGGAGGAATTTCATATCTCCTCTTACAACTTCAAATTATAATTTAAAAGTACACACTTGTATTAACTCAGTATGACTTTTCCAAGAGTACCTTGATCAAACAGCTGTCCGTTTAAGATTTGACTGTTCATCTTTCTCCAAAGAAATGCCAACACACACAGACTCACACACACACACACACACACACACACACACACACACACACACACATGAAGAATGATCACACCTTGCTGATTATTCCTTCAGAAAATAAGTCTCATCTAAAAAGAAAATGAAGGTTAATTTCCCTATTTGGGTATTGTTGAAAATCTTTAAGAACACACAGCAGGATACCACAAAAAAATGGAAGATGCCAATCAAACAAAGAAGGGGAATAGAGGAATGCTATCAAGTGCTGGAACATAAAACTTGGGAATAGATTCTGTGAAGAGGAGGTTGGCTGCCCAAAAATACACAAGCAAGCATCCTCAGTTAGAATAATATTAGATTCCTAAGACTCTTAAACTGAAAACTTGACACTCACTTGAGAAAAGAGTTTCAGGGAGAAATTGTTTAGGTTGTGTTGGCCTATAGATCTCTCTCTCTCTCTCTCTCTCTCTCTCTCTCTCTCTCTCACACACACACACACACACACACACAAATTTTTCTCTCTTTAAGAGGTGGTTTCACTATAAAGAGCTTGATGGCCGAGAACTCACTATGCAGATCAAGTTGTTCTTGAACTTAAAGAGATCTTCATGTTTCTGTCTCCTAGAAACAGGAATTACAAGCATCTGGGTGGAATGTCTTAATTGGATTCATTGAGTTAGGAAGATAAACTGGGAATGTGAATGGCACCATTTCATGGACCAGGCTCTAGACTGAGGGAAAAGGAGTGATCTATCTGAGCACTGCTTACCATGGACTAATTCAGTGTTCTCTACCTGAGTGTGGATATAATGTAGTCAATTATCTGTTTTGAGTTCCCTTGACATCTCTAGCAATGATGGACTATAATTTGGAACTATGATCCAAATATACCTCTTTGCCATTAAGATGTGGGAATTTTAGCATAGGAACAGAAGGCAACAGAAAACAAAACTAAGGCAATATAATTGATATTTTGAGTATATATCACATGTAAAAATCTTAATTATATATTTATGCCTAAGATAGAGTACCCTTTTGATATAAAGTTGACTAAACTTTGGCACTTTTACAAATGGGCTGCACAATGAAGTCTCTTAATGGACAGCCAGGATACTTTACCTAGTGACACTAATTCCTTGACAAGTGCTAAGTACTTTCACTATGCTTCCAAGCTCAAGCCTATAGAAATTGTTTATGTGTATCAGGATAGATTATCTACCTTAACAAATACACAATGAACTTGAATTTGCAAATGCAATATAATATTTAATCAAACAATAGACAAAGCAGAGGATATTTCTCAACAAATAGTAGGACGTGTGTGTGTGTGTGTGTGTGTGTGTGTGTGTGTGTTGGGGGGAACATATAGTTCAATGAAACTGGTTATCTTGGAAGAGAAGCCCAAAACTTGGAGCACAAATTTTAAAACTAAAACAACAATTTCAAAGACAATGAGAGGTGCTGCAAAGTAATGCTTTGTTTTAAAAAGTATACATAGGTATTTTTCATGTCGCTATTATTCTCTATTTCATCATCCATTTACCACTTACCTATAACATCATAAAAGTAAATATGTGGTAGTTAATTTAAATGTTATACCATTTCAGGCATATTTGGGAGTTCCAACATTCAGCTACAAAATTACACCTCTATATAGAATTCTTAAAATAGTTCCAAATTAGTTTTGCATTTGGATATAGAACTAATTTGCCTTGGGAGATTTCTATCATCACTCATGGTTTTCCATTGTCCCACATAATTTTGATCAATAGATTATTTTCTGCCTAATAGCCCAATGATAAAAAAAACTGAAGCTCAAACATTTTAATTTCTTCTTTAAAAGTGCCAACCAGTAGTCTCCAGGTTTGCAATCATCTTTATTATTTACGACCATGTGTTCAGTTCTTATCAGTCCTTTACCTTCTTAACTTAGGACAGATTCTTATCATGTCTTGTCTGAAGGAGTTGAATTTGAAGTCATTTGATTGTATCAGTTCAAAGAATCTTATTATTTTTCAATATGTAAGAGAATTTAAGATACAATTAACGAATGAAAAGATCACATACCCAGAAATATTTGGTCAGCACAAATTCATCCAGCTGAAGTCGGGGATGAAAAGAAAGAGTGGAAGCAAGTAGCAAAGATCTAATGGGCCAAAGGCAATACATGTTTTCTAGAATGGCTTCAACTTAGCCTTCCATTACCTTCCATGCTTAGATATGCACTGTTCTAATAACTGTCCTGCTATATCGGCTTACCTTCTTTCCCTTCACCCTTTTTGCATTATCAGGTTTTCTCCTTTTTAATCATCCTCTAGGTTTCATGTGTTAATCTTGGCTTGGGTTTAGCAGTTTGGTCAATATCTCCATTTAACTGTGATGTCTTTCTATGTAGTTTTCTATACAATGCTTCCTTAGTATGCTCTTTGACTAAAATTTTTCTTTTGCCTATGCTGTCTTCAAGAGTTGAACCTAGTCTTTCTCCAAGCCTAAAAATCTCAACCCATTGGCTCCCATCCCTATTACAATAGTTTACACTTTAAAAAGACTTCCTACTGGTTTAACCAAAGTCATCAGAAACTTTTTTCCTTAATCCAAGAATAATTTTCACTAGCAATTTGGGGAAGTAATTTGAGTCACACTCTCGACTGTTTTATTCAGCCTACCTCTCAGCTACTCAGTCACATTTGAGGAGCTTTAATGCCATCATGCTGCATTTTGCATACCCGTGCTCATGACCTGGATCTCTGTTACTCATTAAAGCAAACCTTCTCTTTTTCAGTCTGATTGTCATGTGCTGTGGATTTTTTTTTTTTTAAATATATCTAGGTCATTTAGTTGGGAGTCTCGCCATGATCTCAGTCTGGCTTCCCCTCAGTTTGCTTGCAATTTGGGGGGAAAAGAATTTAGATGAGACACACAGTGTAGTGTTAAAGATATTAGTGTTTATTCCACAGCAACATGAAGCAATCTTAGAAGTGAAGAGTACTCTAAATGGCAATAGCGAAATGGACCATCATAAAGCACTCTCTCTACAAGCAAGGATGAACAGTAGCCATTGTGACCACTAGGCTCACCTCATTTACTATTTATGCAGGCTTTATGTTAGTTCTGAAGTCTCTGAAACAGACAGATTCTCTTTAAAAAACATTTTGCTTCTCCAAGTGATTGACAGGTGCCCTTGGATGAATTCTTAAGGCAAAAGATAATACTATGCCTTTTCGAACTACCAGAGAGGGTCTAATTAGATATTATCATCAGTTTTAGAGAATCTATCAATGACCTTCAATGCCTTTAAAAGTTTTTTTGTCTCCTTCCAGGACCTAAGACAGAACTCATATCACTTTATTTCGACTAGTATCAGAGTCCTGAGATTTCAGTTCCTGGCTTTACCATCTGCTCGTGATGACAGAAGGGTCTATCCACAGTGACTTTCAAGCCTTCTAGCATCTAACTAGCTTCTAAACACTTCAGGTTCATTTAAAGAAGCATGCCAAAAACAAAAACCTATTTCTAATTAAGCTATAAATTTCATGTTAACTGAAGCCATAAAGCTCATGAGAAAATACAAAATTAATTGCTTTGAGATTCCTATCTGCTTCCAAAAGCACTGCTGACTAACCTTTGGGCCAAATTTCATAGAATAGCATGTTCAAATATGAACACTTTAACTTATTAAACAATATCTTAGAAATAAAATCATGAGGTTAGAAATCATTTTAAAGGCTTATTAGCTAAAAAAAATTGGGCAAGTTCTATATTTTTTTCTACAAAAGTAATAACAAGCCATTAACTGAAAGCATTAGCTGAAAGGTCATCTTTTATGGTTTGTCAAATATTATCTACTGCTCAATGTGGGTTTGAATTCAAGTGAATGGTATTGGAGATTGAATTGCCTGAAAGATCAAAATGTTTTTTTTTTTTTTTTAAACTGCTTGCTTTACTTATAACCTCATCTCAGTGTTGAGGAAAAGGTAATATTTGACCAATGAAGTTCATGGGCCAGTTTCCTGTTAGAACAACTATGTGATAGAAGTTAGCGTCACACCTTTTAAAGTCTAAGTGGCTCTTTAACACTCTGAGATTTAAACTTCAGATTTTGAAAAAGAAAGAAAAGAACTTTAAAAGGTGCTAGCTTCATCTTGCGCCATAAAGGAGGAGATGTTTAATTAAGCTACTGGTAGTTCTTGGGTGGTTTTCAGTTTAGTTTTATAGTTTCGAGATGAAAGAGTACATGCAAAATTATGTACAAAGCACCTTTCAGAAACTGCAAAGGTCAAGGAGAGACTCACTCCCTTTCAAAGGCTGAAGTTTTCAAGGTTTTTCTCTGATTTTTCTAAAACAAGATAGCCTCCTCCTCCACTTCATAGTTCTTCAAGGCCCTTTTGGTAGCCAAAAATCTTTGTTCTTTTTTTTTTTTTTTAAGCAGCTTTGTAACAGAAGAACTAAAAATTAATTATGGCTATGGAAGTTTTACACAGAAGAGTTTAAAAAGCACAGACGTAGAGAAGGGGAAAGATGAGGACCCATTTATCTTATATTGACAGGACTGGCTTCAAACGATGACCTTGAATCATAATCATCCTAATGAGCTCAAAATATTTCACTTTAACAAGTGAAACTATAATCAAATCAGTTTCTGAAAGCTCTACTAATGAGCATTTCCTTTGATGAAAACATGGTTAACTGTCTTAGTCTGCAGGAGGTGCGCTACAGTAAGGGGCCAGCTCCTGACAACTCATTAGCTGACCTGGGGAGAGAGTAATTTGAATGCTTTTGATAAAAATTTCAAGGCTTTTTTTTAACTTAAATTACAATTTATGCACTTTTATAAATAGTGTAATTTTTCTAAGTTGAAGAAAACTAGCGAGAAGACTTCAAAGCTATGAAGCGAAGTTTGTTTACCACGTTCGGGCTGTTGGATTGCCAGACGCAGGATGGCCAAAATATGTTCAATTAATAACTGCTAATTCGGGGATAATCCCTACATTGTCTTGCTATAAGCTGTGATGTTCAGGGTGGCGTGATGTGCGATGAAGTTTGTGGAACCTACATCTGACGAGATTCGGGAATGGTAGTAGTAAGTCATTATTATTTACACCTGTTCTAAGAAAAGTCTTCTTAAAGTACTTTCCTTCTAAGAAAATCATTCAATGTACCCAACACAATAAAATAAATAAAAAATAACTGGAAAATCTTGGTTCACTTTAATTTTTTTATATGTCAAAATATCTACCGCACCCATTATAATTAGACATCATTTTTCTGCTTCTCTCTGCTCTACTCCAGTAATGAGTTCTCTTTCCATCTTCCCATCTCCATCTCCCCATCTCTCTCACCTCCCCCATTTTATTCTCCCACTCTCAGTCTTCACTTCTCTTCCAGCCCCCCTCTCTCTTTCTCTCCCTGCCCCTCCCTCCCTCTCTGTTTCCCCTCTTCTTCATGTGTGTTTCCTTTCTCTCTCACTTCTTAGACTTACTGGCAAAGTAGAACATACGACAAAAGATTCCCTGCCATGCTAAACATAACAGGTACGTCTTAGTTGTTTCATGCAGCTTGTTCCATGTCTTTTCCCTCCAAACAAGTTAGGTTTCCCTTTTGACAGTTTTTTTTTTTTTTTTCATTTTTTCTTATGTGTTCTATTCTTTCCATGCATTCTGATAGTATCACCAGTGAGATGACTTAGGTTGCAGGCACAGAACTCTCTCTCTAAATTGTCAAATGTTTAGTCTCAATCTTTCTTCTCTCTCCCCGACTCACTAGGTTTGGGTTGAACACATACACATTCATTTATATATTTTTTTACAAAATTTTTTGAAGACAGGCTATTAAACAGAGTTTGGAAGTTGAAGAAAGATGATTTATTTATACTTTTATTTATCTGCAGTATTGTTATCAAATCCAAGGCCTTGAACATAAAAAGTACTATCTCTACCTCAGAGTTTAACACTAACCCAAACTGTTATATTTTACTACTCAAAAATATATTTTTCAAATAGCATGGATAAGATCTGCAGCCATTAAAAGCAAAATATCTATTTTGATTTCTGTGTACATGTATGACTCTATGCATATTTGTCTATGTGATATATACATATACATATGTATATATCACTCATTATGTTCTGCTTTTCTTAAATTAGTGAACATGACTATTGAATAGCTCTTGGAGTAAATTAGAGTAAAGTCTTGTAACTTTCATTATATTTGTGTTAGCTAATTGGTACACAATTAAGTATATTTCAGTTTTAGACATTTCATTTAATACACATAATTGATACATTAACAAGAAATTCATAGTTATATTGAAGAAAACATACAATCTTATTATCTGACAAAAATAAAGGTAAGGAAGGCTTTATTGTTGAAATAAATTAAACTGACTCTGAATACAGCAAAGATACATGAAAATTTAATATGAATCAGAGGGTGAAAGACCATAATTTGGAAAGATTTATGAAGAGTTGGACTGTTTTCACAGGGTTCCTGGAGAAGGCCGCTTAAGGTAGGATGTCAGAAATGGTAAATAAATAATGGAGAAATGGTTTGACCATTATGAGCAAATATACTGTTCTTGCAGCGGACTAGTTTTGTGGTCATCCTGATCAGCTTGCTCACAACTTGTAACTCTAGCTTAAGAAATAAGTGATGCTACTGGTCCTCAAAGGTACTGTATTCATATGCACATTCCTATACATAGACATATAGAGATAATGATATGACAAGGCATGAAATAAAGAACTTGACTAGATATGATAGCATAAAGATTCTTCTTAACTGTCTTCACGGAATTTTTTGGCTTATAATGCCCTCCTTAGCTTTGACTGGCAACTTGACACATTATAGATTCATACAATAGATTGGCCTGTCAACATTTCTAAGAACATTTGTTATCAATTGTTATCTAATATAGAAGCATTCAGCCCACCATGAGCAGCACCATTCCCTAAGTAGGTGGTCTTGGTTCTATTAGAAAGCTAAATAAGTATGAATCCAAGAGCTAGCCAGGAAGTAGCATTCCTAGTTTCTGCTTCAATTTCTCACTTGAATTCATTCCCCGAATTCCCTCAAGGGTGAACTATGACCTTTAAGCTGGAAAACACCCTCCTAAACTCCTATTGATCTGAGTGCTTTAGCATAATAGCAAAATGAATGTTCTGATAAGCCAAAGAAAGGACAAAGCCAGGTTGTGCCCTATTCAAAAGAAGTCAATTAAAGCCTCACTGAACTTTAGTAAAGGTGAGCCTTTGTCAGTCAACAGCAATGAAATACTGTCCTATTTGCCACTTACTTAATGTGTTTATTTTTCTCTATAAGAAACATTGCAGCCACCTTGACCCTTATCTTTGGTGTGATAGAAGCAGAAGAAGCTTAAAAGTATACAATATAGTGGTCTAAACTGACCAACAATGAAAGAAGTTTATTTCCAGTATAAAAGCGAGTACAATAAGATAATAAATGTAGTGTTTTACTTCAGCTAGTAAACTACTCTTTGGGTTGAACTAAAATGCACAAGAAAAAACCATAAAGATGCATGCCTGTGGAGTGATAATTTACAAATGATTTTTAGCTAGTTAAAAAATCCTAAAACAATGAAGAATAATCAACTTCAAATATCTATACAAGTATATGTAACTAAATATTTGATGACTCTTAGTCTTTTAAATTAAATATCATTTTCAAAGACATTAAGGTTTAGGGATAAAATTACCTCTTTTTTTTTAATTTAGGGGGAAAAGTAATGGCACTTCTGCAAATATTGTCAACTGATCCATTATAAATTCATTGACTTTGATGCACTGTTGGTCTATATTTCTATAATCAATTTAGGAAAATAGTGTGTTTATTATTTCACAAACATCTAACTTTCTCTGTCATAAAAATCTATAATGATTTTTGCCTAATACATCACTTCAATTATACTCTTCATTAACAACTTAGCAATGTAATAATTCACAAATGCCATAAAGGCAATATGGGTACCAAGATTCTATACTGTGGGTGTGATTGTCATTAATTGTGACAATTTGAGATTCTAAGACTAGATAAAGCCCCAGACAAAGCATCCTTACTGATCTGTATCCCAGAAATGCCTCTAAGAGGCACATTCCAAACTTATTTCAGTGTCACTGTTGAGATTTTTTTTTTTTTGGATGGTGTCTCTTTATTGGTCTCAGTGGGAGCATTTATCCCCAAATTTGTTGTCCTGAAGGGAGAAAGTAGTAGTTGTTTCTTGTGGAAACCAAGATAATCAAGTCTGTCAATAGTTATATCTTTCCAGTAGACATGGCCATATCTTTGGAGTGATGGGGATGGCTGGTTCAGGTGCCTAGACATTTGATATACCCCTTGCTCTTTTAAAAGAAACATTTTCTCCAAAGTCTCTAGGCTAACCTGTGTTCAGCCAGCCTCATAAAACTAATGTAACTGCTAAATTTTATACAATAAATTTTTCTGTTGCCAATTATTTTAAGGATTAAAAAAGTTCTGAAAACATATACACAGGTAGCTTTATACTGAGTGAACAGCTTATGTATGTTTATGATCATATATGATATATATATATAGATAGATAGAGATAGATATAGATATAGATATAGATGATATAGATATAGATATAGATATAGATATAGATATAGATATAGATTCAGCAACAATTAGTGCAAAAAGGAGGCCATGAATTTTAACAAGAGTGGAAAGGGGTGTATAGGAGGGTTGTGGAGACAAAAGAAAAGGGAGAAATGTTCTTATTAAATTAAAATAATAAAAAACTAATATTAAAAAGTGAAATACATTTATTTATACATGTATGTTTGTATGCATGTATAATATATGGGGGTGTCAGAGGGAGGTGTGTCCTGGAGTATGTGTCTCAATTAGAGGACAGCTAGTAGGAGGCCATTATTTTCCTTCTATCATATGAGTCCCAGGGCTAGGACAACAGGCTCGACAGCAAGGTACTTTAATTGCTGAAATACCCACCAACACTCTAATGCTTTATTAGAGGGAGTTAGAATTAACATAAATAAATGTCTCCCCTAGAAAGATTAAGAACTTTATGTGTCATGAGAAGTCTTCTAAATTCCTGAACTGAGGTAAGTTTTATAATAACTGTCATAGTAGAGAAGATACAGCCCATTTTAACATAGCCACTTGTGTGACAATCTATATAATCCTCAAATAGGCTCTCATCAAGATCATTTTGTCTTTAGATATTTATTAGAAATTTATCAACATAATAAATACTAATATTTCTTGTGTTTTGGTTCTATATTTCCCTCAATTTTTAGCTATAATGACTTTGCACAATAATTTAATACTTTATTGTGCATATGTTTACAGAAGATACCTCATATGTTCCAAACTTAAAGAGTATCTGGGTTATGTAACTATGGGACAGCACATAGGAGCATTAATTTCATAACATTTCTTTCTAATTGACCCAAGCTCTTCATTCTAACTGAGGCTACTACTCTGCTCTAAATAAAACAAAACATCAAATCTATTTATAAACTAATATGTACTAATTAGTAACAAGGACTCATATTAGTTTTGATAAATTTGATTTTATACACAAAGCCACTTCATTCATTATCAGGTTTGTATCACTGTAATCAAAATTCCTGACAGAAAAAAAAACATTATCGTAGAAAAGTTTCACTTCAGTTGTGGTTTGAAAGGGCCCATAGTGTTGGAGAAAATATGTCAGTATCCATGGCCATGGGAGTATCAGAAGAAGACTTCCCACATCCTGGCTGTAGACAGGAAACTGAAAAAACCAGGCTGAAATGAAGGGTAGGGGTAATTTCCCTATGGAAGAGTATTTTTTTCCTTGCTCTCAGCATTGTGTAGTTATTCTGATCCTCTGGCTCTCACAGGTTTTTCTACATCCTCGTCAGCAATGATCCCTCAGTCTTAGGTATATGAGTTGTATTGGAGATATATCTGTTGACACTGGACTCTACAACTCTGTTTTGATTGGTTGTACTTTTCTGAAATTGTTACATCTGTTACAATGAAAAATTTTCTTGAGAAGAGGTGAGGATTATACTTATCGATGGGCATAAAAACATAATTATTTCTACCTACTTCTAGCTACTAAACATTATTGCTACTGTGAACCATGATGACATGAAACTTTTCCAAAAGAAAATTTTAAAAGAAAAATAATTAAATTATTTTAGTTGGAGAGTTGCATGACAGATCCTCAATCTGTCATGCAACTCTCCAAAAGAAATTAAAAAATAAAAATAATTAAAATTAAAATTAAATTATTTAATTATTTTAAAAAAAATAAAAATAATTAAAATTCAGTCAGAGATTATGTTGATTTAGTAAGCTGGATCCATGAATTCAGTAGTCCTTGATAGTTGGCTAGGAGTCCAGTACCAGGTAGTTTCCCTCTTGCTGAATCCAATTGGAAAATATTGCCCTTTGTTGACTTACCAAAGGTAGAAGGGAATTGAAAATGACATCATGCACTTCAGACACATGGTCCAGTAACCCCTGAGCTGAAAATGGCTTGAAAACCTACTCACTGAAGAACAGCTTTTATAGCATGATAAAGATCTAGTCATACAGGCTTCCAAAGGAGGGGGTCAACCAAAAGTCCTACACTAATATGACAACTATAATCCACAGAAATGACCAGCATGGCAGGATAGCCTGAGAGTGCAGTCATTGCATGGACATGCTTAGTAATTACCATAAATTTTAGTTCCCCCAATTAACACATACTTTATTTTATATACCAATACAAGCATGGTTTTTAAATCGGTCTAAACATTAGCTGTAATGGAGAAAGAACTATTAGCTATTTTTGTTGGGATCATTTTATTATGATCATCTTTCTAAGACAATGTTCCTCTAGCCCATACTGGGTTTGAAAGTTTTGTATAGTCCAAGGTGAACCTTAATTCTTGATCTTTTTACCTCTACCTCCAATGTATGGAGATGACAAGTCTAAATTACCACTCCTCACTACTTTGGGATTTAGAAGTAGCTTACATTTTTTTCTTTTATAAAATTGTAACCTTAATATATAGAGGAAATAGGAAATTTTATTGAACATTTTTATAGACATTTTAAAAATTAGAATTATTACTCTTCTGGCCGGTTACTTTTAATTTTTTCCCTATGTTGATGGCCAAAAAAGCAGGTAATTGTAGAGTAATAAAGGAGAGCTGACTAACCTATAACTTGATGAATTTAACTGATCATTAATTATTATTTTTCTTCCTACTTTTACTTATAAGCAAAACACATGACTGAGGTAATTAATGTAACAGTTTGATTTAAAGTATAAATTGAATACTAGAGCAAAACTGTATAATTCATGTTTGTTGCAATTCTGAATGTTTAAAGACCACTAATTTTTAACAATATAACTCTTATATAATACATGGAAACTGATGTGAACAAGAGTTCAAGGACTGAACATTAAGAAGGAAGACTATCAACTATAACGTATGCTTAAGTTCATTAATAGAGATCAATATAGACCTGTTTCATTTATCATATTGAAAAATATTAAAATGAAATCATATAAATTAGAATCATTTTGGTGGAATTGTAGGGAATTCACTATACAAATTAATATGTCAATTTATATTTTTCTTGGGGTTAATTTGATATTAAAATGTATTTATGTATCATATGGTAAATATCTTAAACTATTCATGAATACAAGGAGAGTGTATGCTAGCAGCAGTTATAACCACAATGTGGAGACATGCAACACAGAGATTCTGATAGCAAATCAAAGTTTTAATTTTCTGCTGATGCTATTTAAATTAAACGGCAGTTTGAAAATATTTAGGGTCTAAAGTAAGCTACTGTTTTAAATACACAGCCTCTATGGTGATTAAATTAGAATCACCACTTCTTTTGCTTCAGCCACAATATTTATGTTGTCTACTATATAACTGCACCTAATATCTGACTTTGAACCTATGGAGTCTATGTCTAAACTATCAGATATAGAAAAATCTCATTTCAAAGCAAATAAAGGATAAAGGATATAAAAAGAATTTTACAATGTGAAGTTTTACAGGGTCTTATTATTTTTTATCTAGGTTAGAGGCACCCAATCTTTGAAACACCATAGCTCCAAACTCACCAACATTCCATTCACCCCCCAGGTTTAATCTACTGTTTCAACTTTAAAAATATAGTCTACTGAACTGAGTGTACTATTAAATGTACAGTCTGAACAGTTCAGATTATAGGGCAACAATTACCGCCCTTGAACCTGACTCTGCCTCTCATAATGCAGTTTAAGAATGTATTAACTTTTTAATCATCTGTTAGTATCATACTGGCTCATGCTAAGCAGGTGGCCAATAAACACAAAGGAAGTTTACTATGAATTTTC
>NW_023046021.1:0-82315 GCF_011762505.2 Arvicanthis niloticus | reverse complement strand
ATTGGTCTTGTAAGTTAAAATGAATGCATGGGACACCCCACACTACAGATATACACTATTCCACAGTTTCTAAGGTTAACCACTTTGGACAATCATTGGAGAACCTTGGAACAAACCATGGAGAATGGGGTGATTTGTGTTCCCTTTGATATTAAACCCTTTTCCCAGGAGACAAGACAGTCTACAGTGCAGAGACAATGTCCCAGGTCCACACAGAAAATCTCAAGACCTGGAATGAAGATCCTTGTAAATAAGACACGCCCATCTAGAAGTACAGATACTTCATCTGGGAAGAAACAGGAGGAATCTGAGTCTAGGCCTGAAGCTAAGAAGGCAGATCCTAGGAGAAAATGCAATGTCTCCTCTTTACAGATAAGACTCCTGCACTCAGGCTTCCGTGTGAGCCCAACACTGCAGGTGAACAAAGGCTGGTTTGTGGGGTCCATGTGGGGCTTGTAGGACAGCGCCTCAGGTTTAAGGAGAAGCATCTCTCCACTGTATCCTCAACGTTTTGTTTTGTTTTTCATTGTATTCCCGGAAGTGACTTTTCTTCTAGAAGAGTCCAGTGTCGGACTTCTGAAGAGAAGAAGAAAGAGGAAGGGTGGAGGAGAGGACACACAGAGTCTGACCTGCGGGTCTCTCCTGGTGTCCAGACAGCTCCTGGGTCAGAACTCAGAGACATCATGACAAATAGCACTCTGTCATGCAGCACAGAGTTCATGAAAAGTCTCAGTCCCCAGGCCTTGAGGTCAAAGGTGGGGAAGCCCAGGGCTGGGTATTCCCCATATCCTCAACTTTCTTTCTGCTCCTACTGTGTTAGGTCCTTCTGCCTGAACACTGGTGATGCAGAGCCAGGTCTCACAACCCATTGGATGACTGGATCCTGGGGGAACCGACCAGAATCTCAGCAGGCACTGGTAATACAGTTCAAGCAGCCCATGGGACTCAGATGCCCCGATCACAGATGGGGTCCTTTGGCGCTGCACATGCTGCTCCTGCTGCTGGAGGCCGCCCTGGCCCCAACCCAGTCCCACCGGGGTGAGTGCGGGGTCGAGAGGAAAACGGCCTCTGCGGGGAGGGGCGGGGGCGGCACTGGGGAAGCCGCTTCCCCGCGTCGACCACTGGAACCTCCGCCCCTTCTTCACCCGCATCCCGAGCCCCGCGCCCTGCTCCCCTCCCGGCCCGCGCACTCGCCTGGGGTCCCGGGAGGAGATCGGGGTCTCACTGCGTGCCGCCCCCAGGCTCACACTCGATGTGGTATTTCTACACCTCCGTGTCCCGGCCTGGCCTCGGGGAGCCCCCGGTACATGGAAGTGGATGACACGCAGTTCGTGCGCTTCGACAGCGACGCGGAGAATCCGAGGATGGAGCCGCGAGCAGCGTGGGTGGAGCAGGAAGGGCCTGAGTGTTGGAAGCTGGAGACACAGAGAGCAAAGGGCAACAAGCAGTGGTTCCAAGTGGCCCTGAGGAACCTTATGGGCTACTTCAACCAGAGCGAGGGCGGTGAGTGACCCGGGGTCGGAAATCAGGACCCCTGCACAACCAGACACAGAGGCCAGAGACATCCAGGGTCCCAAGTCCTAGGCTCAGGAACAGAACTGACCCAGGACCAGTTTCCCCTCAGTTTGGAGGAATCGAGGGTGGGTGTAGCGTGGTGTGGCGTGGCCTTCCCAGGGAGGGTCGGGTGGGCGGGACTGACAGCAGGTCCTGCAGGCTATCACACACTCCAGGGGATATCTGGCTGTGATGTGGGGTCCTTGAGGGAAGCCTCCTCCGCGGGTACCTGCAACTCGCCTACGAAGGTCATGATTACAAAGCCCTGAACGAAGACCTGAAAACGTGGACAGCAGCGAACATGGAGGCACAGATCACCTGACACAAGTGGGAGCAGACTGGTGCTGCAGAGACATGTAGGGCCTACTTGGAGGACAAGTGCGTGGTGGCTCTCCGCAGACACCTGGAGCTCGGGAAAGAGACGCTTCTGTGCACAGGTGCAGGGGCAGCGGGCAGCTCCTCCCTCTGCCCTCGGGCTGGGGCTCAGTCCTGGGGAAGAAGAAACCCTCAGCTGGGGTGATGCCCCTGTCTCAGAGGGGAGAGAGTGTCCCTGGGTCTCCTGATCCTCATCACAATGACTGCACTGACTCTCCCAGGGCTCAACCTTCTCCCTACACAGTTCCCAGTCTGTCTCAGGAGGGAAGGAGAGAATTTCCTGACTGAACAGCAGGAGCTCCCTGCTGTCAGCCATGGCCTCTCCCAGGCCAGGTTCTCTGCCCACAGCTATGGTCTGTGGACACTGACTCCTGTCATGCTGAGTGTGTCAGCCTTACATTTCACGACAGAAAGTCTCCTTTACCTGATGGGAGACATGGACACCCTACACAAGGCTGGTTCCCCGAGTTTCTAGAACTTTCCTAAAAATACATTTTCTCAGATCTTCCCCCACCCCGCGGGGTTTGTATCTCTTATACAACCCAGTTCTATCTATTCCTACAGTGGGGAATGTTCATAGGAGCCCTTATGGGGTAACTTGGAGGAATATAATCTATGGAATTTCTTTTTCTCTCTCTCTCTCTTTTCTTTTTCTTATTTCTTACTTTTTTTTTTTTTTTTAAAGCATTATTTTGCTTCTGGTCAGGTTTTGTCTGCACTGCAGTGATGCTATTTCTCCAGGTCATTGTATTATCATTTGTATCAGATCATTTGTATCTCCACAGACTGGATGATTCGATAAGTTAATTCAGGGTTCCCTCTAAAGGAGAAGTTCTTGTGAACTTAGACTGTTTCCTGTGAGAACTAAACATCCAGAAGCCTCCTGCTCTTGCTCTGCCCCACAAGTTACAGTGCTCCCCCTAGTGGATCAGGAATTGGACTTTCTGAGAGACAGGGTCTTCTGCAATCCAGGGCTGGAGTGAGGGGGAAGATCCACACACCCTGTGAGCCTGCTGTGGTCCAGAAAGAGGTGCACCGGGGTCCACAGCACACTCCTGAAATCCTGTATAACATACCTGTAGTTTGTCACCCCACAGGCAGGGGCTGGGAGTCATTTTCTCTGGCTGAGTGTCAGAGGTTCACCACATTTCTGCTACACACTTTTTGATGGCTGTTCGCTTGGACTGACAGTTATGCTACTCAGCAAGATGACCACAGTGATTGGGTCTCAGTGGTGGCAACCTACCAGTAGCATATAGCTCTAATTTCTAATATAGATATGAACTCAAGGACATATTAAATTATTTATTTTTCATTCCTTTATTCTTTGACTACCTGTCTCATGCTATACAACATGAAGTAAGGAAGACATGTTGATCCATTGATGCACTTGGATTCCGTCTTAGCTTCTGAGTCCTCAGAAACATGTGCAGTTCTGTGTGGAGGGGACAAGCTCTACCTACTAGTTACTAGTGCAATGAAAGTTGAAGTGTTCAAACAGACACATAGTTCAGTGTCATCACTGATTTAACTGTGCCTAGTGTACATTTCAGTTTGCCTTGTTAATTGTAGAATTTCTTAAATCCTCCAAACAGAACCACCAAAAGCACATGTAGTCTATCACCTCAGAAAAACAAGGCGATGTCACCCTGAGGTGCTGGGCCATGGGCTTCTACCCTGCTGACATCTCCCTGACCTGGCAGTTGAATGGGGAGGACCTGACCCAGGACATGGAGCTTGTGGAAACCAGGCCTTCAGGGGATGGAACCTTCCAGAAGTGGGCATCTGTGGTGGTGCCTCTTGGGAAGGAGCAGAGTTACACATGCCATGTGCAACATGAGGGGCTGTCTGAGCCCCTCACCCTGAGATGGGGTAAGGAGGGTGTGGGTGCAGGGCTGGGGTCAGGGAAAGCTGGAGCCTTCTGCAGACCCTGAGCTGGTCAGGGCTGAGAGCTGGAGTCATGACCCTCACCTTCATTTCCTGTACCTGTCCTTCCCAGAGCCTCCTCCATCCACTGACTCTAACATGGTGATCATTGCTGTTCTGGTTGTCCTTGGAGCTGTGGCCATCATTGGAGCTGTGGTGACTTTTATAATGAAGAAGAGGAAAAACACAGGTAGGAAAGGGCAGGGTCTAAGTTTTCTGTTAGAAGTGTGCTCTGCTCATTAATGGGAAACACATCCATACACTGCATTGCTGTTGTCTCCAATTGGGTCTGCTGTCAGTTCTGGGAACTTCCTAGTGTCAAGGTATTCCTTGAACTCTCACAGCTTTTCTTCTTATAGGTGGAAAATGAGGGGACTATCCTCCAGGTCCACTTAGTTTGAGGGGCGAGATTGTCCCAGGGTCATTGGAGTGAACCTAGCTATGTTGGGGAGCTCAGGGAATCCATAATAGCTCCTCCAGAGAAATCATCTGGGGTCCTGAGTTGTACCGTAATATGAATACATATATATGTACATATACAAACATATACATAAACATATACATTTGCTGTGTTTTACCCTAGGCAGGGACAGCTCCCAAAGCTCTGATATGTCTCTTCCAGATTGTAAATGTGACACTCTGTGTCCTGACTGGGGAGGGACAATGTGGTCATGATTGGGTTTTAGAGACTCCCAGAATCCCCTGTGAGTGCTGGGTAGTTGGAATGTTGTCTTCAGAGGGATTGTTCATTTCTCTTGTTCTCTAGCATGAAGACAGAAGCCTGGAGTGAACTAAGTAACAATAGATGTGTTCAGGTTTCTCCTGTGATGTCGAACACCCTCAGTTCTCTTCAGAAACAGTGTCTGATGTTCCCTGTAAGCCTGTGGGCTCAATGTGAAGAAGTGTTGAGCCCAGTCTGCCCTTACACACCAGGACCCTGTCCCTGCATTGCCTGTGTTTCCTTCCACAGCCAACCTTCTGGTCGAGGGGGCATCTGCCTCCTGTCAGCGCCATGCCCTGAGCTGCAGCTCCTCATTTCCACATTGAGAATAAGAATCTGAATGTGAACTTGATTGTTCACATCCTTGACCTGAGGGTTGATTGACAGGTGAATAAGGGATTGACAATTCTTAGTGTTTGTGGAGGAAATAAATGGCAGATGAAGAACCTTCCAGAATTGTGTCACTATGCTGTGTGTATCTGGTGGGACAGGATAAGGCTGTGGGAGCTGAGTGTGTACCCAGATGAGATTCTTGTTATCTGAGACAAGGTCACCCTCATCTCTTGCTCCTCCTGGCTCTGTCCTCTTCATCACTGTGAAGCACATGCTGAGACTTTGTGATCACAGGGACACAGGATGGCCAGAGCCTTATCCTGTCACGAGGATTACAAGCAGCCCAGGCTGCTGTCTAGTTTGTGGTACTTTACTTTGTCTTCTGTGTTTATTTCTCGTGTTTTTAGTTTGTATGGAGGACTGGGCCTATTTTGTTCCTGTGAGTGCTTCCTGTCTGGTTCTCCTCATAGATGTCCAAGTATGACAGCAGTAGGAGGTGTTTTTCCCATTTTTGTCCCCAGCAGACACAACAAGGGCTCTGGTCTCAGGACACTGTGCCTACACAGATGAAGTAAACTCTTCTGATCTCCTGCCTCCTTCCAGATGCCTTTGTGGAGTTCTCCCCATCTTTCTCCTCTTTCCGGTCTTCCCCAGCTAACCCTGGATTGCAGGATCCACACAGAGGAGGGATCCACAGGCTTTCATCAAAGATCTGGTCCTGTTGGACCTATGCTGTGCCCATGGCCCCTCTTCTTTCCTAGGCTCTGAGGATCCTGATGCTGACTTCAGAGAAGATTCCAGGGTTGATGGAATGAGTCTACTTTAGATTTATGTTTATTTTAAAAGCTGATCCAGGGACTAGACAGATGGCCCAGGGCAGAGACAAACTGGGCTGTCCTGTGACTCTTACCAGGGAGTTTCACCTTCCACAGTTTTACTGACTCAGGTTAACTATGATCTGAAAGTAATAAGGCAAACATGGTAGAAATAAGTGACACACATGTTTTTTATAAATTTATTTATTTATTATATGTACACTGTTGTTGATGTCTTCAGACACTAGAAGAGGGCATCAGATCCCATTACAGATGGTTGTGAGCCACCATGTGGTTGCTGGGAATTGAACTCAGGACCTCTGGAAGACCAGTCTGTGCTCTTAACCGCTGAGCCATCTCTCTAGCCCGACACACATGTTTTGACATCATTTATCTTTCTTCCATGGGATGAAGACTCTGTCACACCTGGTGTGAGACCTTGGCCTCCTCTGTCCAGTGTCCACACTGTTCATGATGCACAGGGCTGAGGGGCTCCAGGGCAGACTCAGCTGTCAGATGCTCAGATACACTCATCTGTCTTCACCAACACAGAGGTGAACACAGGGCAGCTGGTAGGGGAGGAACTAAATCACACCTATTCCATTATTCTGTTCTCAGAATTCTGCAGGCAACTGTTACTCATCTCTTACTGCAGTTGATGCAGCAACCTTTTCATAGGAGTGTGTACACAGTAACACACAATGCAGACAGGGTCACTGCTGTGCAGGGTTCAGACCCAGGCTCCCAGAAAGAATCTTTTTCCCAGCAGAGAAGGGGACAACTGTATTGAAGGAATGTGTGGCTGCACACATGTTGGTTCATAAGTGGTCTCAAGATTTAAATATGTTAGACTGGAAGAGCAAGGGAAGCACTTGGGGAGGGGCAGCAGGAAAGGCAGGACAGGGAGACTAGAGGGCCATGATTTACATGTATGTAAATGCCACAAACTAGCTGAGCATAGAGTTGTGCTGCTGACCCGAGAACCCTATAGGGAAATCCAGAATATTAGAGGTTCAAAGCTTGTTTCCTGCAGTCCCTGCTGCTGTGAGACCACACTCCTAGGACACCTAGGGCCCTGCCTGGGAACATGCAGACACAGAGGACCACCATGTGAGAAGTGGTTGGAAGAAGAGAACTGGCACCTGAGCTGAGACTCACAGCTCACCCAGATTATTACACAGGAGTTTTGTGTGTGCACAAGGTTTACAGGACAGAGATCTTATGGATAAATGTTTGCCAACGCCACCAGGGACCCACATATGGAGGGAACCGGATACCTTAGTGTCTTATATTCTCCTTGCAGGGCACCCCATGTCCACTCCTGCCACTGAGAACACTGGAAAATGGCTCAGGCATTGTCACAGGAGTCCTGTCACCTGCTGCCACCACTGCCTTCCCAGGATGATCTGAGATCACTGAGCAAGAAGAGCACTTCCTTCTGTGTACCACAAGATGGGGAGTCCCAAAGGATAGAGACATGGGGTCCCCTTCACACCCTCCACTTTAGTCTGCACTGCTGGTGGCAGATGCTGTGGTTAAGCCTTGAACATTCTGTGATCCTTTGCATAAGAATGCCCCCGTGGGCTCATATATTTGAAGACTTAGTCACTAGGGAGTGAGGCACTTTGAAAAGATTAGTAGAATGACAGGGGGTGACCTTATAGCAGGAAGAGTGTTACTGGGAGGAGGCTTTGAAGTTTCAAAATCTCATGCCAAGGCCAGTGTTTTGTTGGGAGCCGACTTTAGCAGAAAGCGGCTAGATCAACTTTGCAGCCATCTGGAACCATATACCCTGACGAAAGATTTGGTTTTCAATAGCCTACAACAGCTGAAGCACACTCTGATATCCCACATATTTTGTGTTGCTGTTTACTGGCCCCAGCTGCAAGGTGCACGTGGTGGCCACGCCTGCAAGGCATGCAGTTCACGTGCTGTCCACGTGCTACCTACACCATACATGCTTATAAGGCGCATGTGCTATCCACGCCTGCAAGG
Organism: Arvicanthis niloticus; assembly: GCF_011762505.2. Lineage (NCBI taxonomy): Eukaryota > Metazoa > Chordata > Mammalia > Rodentia > Muridae > Arvicanthis > Arvicanthis niloticus. The sequence continues at coordinate 74,596 of NW_023046021.1, read as the reverse complement.
CATTGCGGTGCACATGCTGTCCACGCTATAGACGCCTGTAAGGCTTACGTCATATCAACACCTGCAAGGCGCGTGGTATCCACGCGCCTACAAGGCACGTGGCAAAAGCCTATAAATAGCTCAGAATTCCCTTCAATAAACGAGACTTGATCAGAATCTCTGTCTTGTCTCCATTCTTCGCGTCTCTTCCCCTTTATCCCCACTCTCTCTCTCGCTAGACCCTGACCCTCGGACTGGAACGGGCAGTACGGGCTGCAACAGTTTGGCGTCCAACATCGGGCTCCAGTAAGCGCAACAGTTTGGCGCCCAACGTGGGGCGTTCGCGACAGTTTGGCGCTCAACGAGAGGCAGCGGGAACGAGGGACCCAGTGAGGGACTTTTTGGAAGAAGGATCTGTTGGTTGCCGCAGGAATCTGCTGCATTGAGAAAGGTAAGAAAAATGGGACAAGAAATTAGTCAACCTGAATCCAACTCTCTGTTTTGGTTTGTTTCGAGAAAGGTAATGAAAATGGGACAAGAAATTTGTCAGCTTGAATTCAACTCTCTGTTTTGGTTTTGTTTGCTGCTCACATGTGTTAATTTTCTGCTTTTGTTCTTGAATGCTGTCATTTTGGTTCAAAATAAAAAGAAGCGTAAGTTAGAATCCAAAATACAGCCAAAGGTTGATGACAATTTGTCAGAGCCAGATTGTGCTGACCGAGAGGAAGAGGAAGTTAAATTTTATGACGCTGAAATGCCCTCTTTCTATGTGCCTCCACCTCCAAGTGCTCCCCCAATGGAGACAATGGTTGTAGATCCTAAAAAGGAGTTACAGGACAAAATTACTACCCTTAAACAACTGATAGAGTTAGAAAAAGAGTATCAGGGCTTAAGTAACCAGTTACAGAAATTAAGGACAGGGAAGAGGTCTCAAGAGACTAACTGCGAAAATCCCCCGGATTTTCATGTTCCTCAACCTGGTGTCCAAAGGCAGTCCCTATCCTCTAGCTTTAGTTCAGCTACAGATCAGCCAGAGGAGGGAGACGCTAAGGCTTTCCCTGTATCAGAGACCAGAGACGCTCAAGGGGTTGCTTGGAGATATCACACAGGGTTTAATTTTCAAATTATTAAAGAATTAAAAAATGCAGTATCTCAATATGGTGCCACTGCTCCCTTTACTCTTGCAATTTTAGAATCTGTTGCAGAGGAGTGGCTAACTCCTAGTGATTGGAATATGTTAGTGAGAGCAGTTCTTAGTGGTGGTGACTATCTTATTTGGAAATCAGAGTATCATGAGAATTGTAAAGAGACAGCTAGGAGAAACATTCAGGCAGGCAATGGTTGGTCCTTTGATGCCTTAGTAGGAGAAGGGCAATTTGCTTCTAGTGATAACCAGATGCAATATGACCCAGGTTTATTTGCTCAAATTCAAAATGCAGCCATGAAGGCTTGGCGTAAACTCCCGGTAAAGGGAGACCCTGGTGCATCTTTAACAGCAGTCAGGCAAGGGCCTGATGAACAATTTTCTGACTTTGTTCATCGATTAATGACAACAGCAGGGAGGATTTTTGGCAATGCAGAGGCAGGTGTAGATTATGTGAAACAACTTGCATATGAAAATGCTAATCCTGCCTGCCAAGCGGCCATTAGACCTTATAGGAAAAAGACAGACCTTACGGGATATATCAGACTCTGTTCTGACATAGGTCCCTCTTATCAACAGGGCTTAGCTATGGCAGCTGCTATGCAAGGAAAATCTGTAAGAGATTTTTTGGCAAATAAAGACAGAAAGGCATGTTTTAAATATGGTAAGCCTGGACACTTTGCAAGAGATTGCAAAGTAGAAAATGAGTTAAGCCAGAGACAGCTCAGAAAACAGCCTGGGCTCTGCCCACGTTGCAAACGTGGAAGGCATTGGGCTAGTCATTGTATGTCTAAAAGAGACGCACAAGGTAACACCCTTTTCTATGATCAGGGAAACGGGAACAGGGGCCAGCTCCAGGCCCCGAACCGACACAAGCCAAAACAGGCTTATGGAGCAGTCAGTGTCCTACCAGCAAATACCAATCCCTTTCTGAACTTAGTCGAGCAACACCAGGAAGCGCAGGACTGGACCTCAGTTCTGCCACCCACACAGTATTAACCCCAGAAATGGGACCTCAGGCTTTACCCACTGGAGTGTTTGGACCACTCTATCCAAATGTGTTTGGCCTGATAGTGGGAAGAAGCAGTACTACTATGCAGGGATTACAAATTTTTCCTGGAGTTATAGATAATGATTATCAGGGTGAGATTAAGGTAATGGCGCAGGCAATTCAGAACATAGTCACCATTCCTACAGGAAAGAGGATAGCTCAACTATTGTTACTTCCATTGTACCCTACTAATCACAAATATAAGAATCCTACAAGAGGGGATCAAGGTTTTGGTTCCTCTGATGCATACTGGGTACAGCCTATAGTTAAACAAAAACCTATGATGACAATCTGGCTAGATGGAAAGGCATTCCAAGGCTTGGTTGACACAGGAGCTGATGTGACTATACTAAAACAAAGTGATTGGCCTCCTACCTGGCCTCTGACCCCAACCTTAACCAATTTAAGGGGTATTGGCCAAAGTCAAAATCCACTACAAAGCTCTAAGGTGCTAACGTGGAAAGATAAAGAAGGAAATACAGGAAATATACAACCCTATGCCATCTCAGGCCTTCCCATTAATCTCTGGGGCAGAGATCTGTTATCCCAGTTGGGATTGATTATGTGCAGCCCTAATGAAGTAATCATGGCTCAAATGGTAAACTCTGAGCCTTCCCCAGGCAAAGGATTAGGAAAAGGTGAAGATGAAATTATTCATCCTACTGAAGTTTATGGTAACAATGAAAGAAGAGGCTTGGGGTATTTTTGATGGGGGCTACTGATTCAGCTGCACCCCTAGGACGTTGTGCGGATCCCATCACCTGGAAAGGGGACTCGCCCGTCTGGGTGGATCAGTGGTCCCTAACCACCGAAAAATTACAAGCTGCCCAGTTGCTAGTGCAGGAGCAATTACAGGCAGGGCATTTGGAAGAGAGTAACTCTCCCTGGAACACCCCAATATTTGTCATTAAGAAAAAATCAGGAAAGTGGAGATTGTTGCAAGACTTGAGGGCTGTTAATGCAACCATGATTAAAATGGGAGCCTTACAACCTGGGCTGCCCACACCGGTGGCCATACCTTTAGGTTATTTTAAAATAGTTATAGATTTAAAAGACTGTTTTTTTACTATCCCCTTACATCCTAATGATAGAAAACGTTTTGCTTTCAGTATTCCCTCTATAAACTTTAGAGAACCTATGAAAAGATATCAATGGAAGGTATTGCCTCAGTGTATGGCTAACAGTCCTACCTTGTGCCAAAAGTTTGTGGCTTCTGCCATAGAGGGTGTTAGAACTATGTGGAAGCAAATTTACATGATTCATTTCATGGATGATATTTTGATAGCTGGAAAAGATGGAAAACAGGTACTCCAGTGCTTTGATGATCTTAGAACAGCTTTACAGACTGCAGGGTTACAAATAGCACCAGAAAAGGTGCAATTACAAGACCCATATACCTATTTAGGATTTCAGATTAATGGTCCAAGTATTATTAATAGTAAAGCCACACTGAGGACTGATTCCCTTAAGACACTTAATGATTTTCAAAAACTACTGGGAGACATTAATTGGCTAAGACCATATTTGAAACTTACAACAGGAGAATTGAAGCCTCTGTTTGATATTCTCAAGGGAGATCCTGACCCTAAATCTGGCAGGGCTCTAACAGAGGAGGGTAGAAAAGCCTTACAGAAGGTAGAGAATGCTATTTCATCCCAATTTGTAACTCATATTAATTATTCTAAGCCTTTATATTTTCTTATTTTTAACACTAAACTGACTCCTACTTCAGTTTTTTGGCAAACTGCACCCATATTATGGGTTCATCTTCCCTCATCCCCCAAGAAGGTTCTTAATCCATACTATGCAGCTGTAGCAGATATGATTATGTTAGGTAGAGATAACAGTCAAAAATATTTTGGAAAAGATCCTGATGTCATAGTACAACCTTATACAAGGCATCAGGTTGATTGGCTTATGCAGAATTCTGAAGTCTGGCCTATTGCATGTGCCTCATTTGCTGGTCAGATAGATAATCATTATCCACCAGATAAATTGGTTCAGTTTTGTAATCATCATGAATTTGTTTTTCCATCTCGTACTGCACATGAACCTATCAAGGAAGCATTGCTAGTTTTCACTGATGGTTCCTCATCAGGAACAGCTGCTTATGCCTTTAAAGATCAAGTAATCTCCTTTGCTACATCATCTGTGTCAGCTCAATTGGTTGAATTACATGCTGTTATTGCTGTGTTTCAAGCATTTCCAAATCAACCCATTAATATTTATACAGATAGCTCATACATAGCTCAGTCTATCCCTCTGCTAGAAACTGCTGCACAAATAAAGCATTCCTCAGAAGCAGCTGATTTGTTTTTACAGTGCCAACAATTAATTTTGAAGAGAAAGTGTAAATTCTTTATAGGACATCTGAGAGCCCACACTGGGCTACCAGGTCCTCTCTCTGAAGGAAATACCAAGGCAGACCTAGCTACTCGAATAGCTGCAGTGACTTTATCAGATCAAAAATCTAATTTGGATCAGGCCATAAAGGCTCATGAGTTACATCACCTTAATTCTAAAACCTTAAGAGTTATGTTTAAAATTACCAGAGAACAAGCTAGACAAATTGTCAAACAATGTCAATCATGTGTTAAACTTTTACCAGTTCCTCATTTGGGTGTAAATCCAAAGGGACTGATACCAAACAGTATCTGGCAAATGGATGTTACTCATTATAATGAATTTGGCAAGCAAAAATATATACATGTATGTGTAGACACATACAGTGGTTTCATCTATGCAACATTACAAACTGGAGAAGCAAGCAAGCATGTGATTGCTCATATGCTTGCTACAATCGCTGTAATGGGTGTGCCTAAACAGATAAAAACTGACAATGGCCCAGGTTATACAAGCTCCAGTTTCCACCAATTTTGTGAAAGATTGGGAATACTACATAAAACGGGTATTCCATATAATCCACAGGGCCAAGGTATAGTAGAAAGGGCACATCAAACCATTAAATGTCAATTTGAAAAAATTAAAAAGGGGGAATGGTACCCTACCAAGGGATCCCCCAGAAATATCCTTCATCATGCACTCTTCATTTTAAATTTTTTAAATTTGGATTCTGAAGGAAAATGTGCTGCAGATAGATTCTGGCATCCTGATACAAAAAAAAAATTTTGCAACAGTCCTCTGGAAAGATCCATTAACTGGAACCTGGAATGGGCCAGACCCAGTGCTTATCTGGGGAAGAGGTTCTGTTTGCATATATTCCCAAACTGCAGATGCTGCACGTTGGCTGCCAGAGAGACTGATTAAACAAATAGACAACAATAACAAATCCAGGGAGGAGAAACCCCCTGAGAAGCATATTTTTTCTTCACAGGAAACATAAAGATGCTTCACAATTGCCTTCAAATTGGAACAGATCAACAAGTAAACCTGACTTGGGAAGTTATCAGTGCTGAAGAAGACATCACCACCCATATCTCCAGGGTGGCTCTATTGGACTCTTGATTCCCTGACTTATGATTTAGTGGGGAACTAGATTGTTTTAGATTTAGTGGGAATTTAGATTAGGAGAAAACCCACTACCACAGTTACTATAGTTGTTTTTTGGGTTTGAGATTGACTAGAGCAGGAACAGGGATTTCCTTAGTTTTCTTTAGATCAAAGCTATGATCAGTTTTGTATTTATATAGATTTAGATTCTGATATAAGACATTTATAAACAGAATAGAAAAGGCTTACACTTTTTACTCCTCTGATAGAGGGAGTTATGTGTTACCCTTAAAAAAGAGTGATGCTTTTATACTGACTGTTCAGGCATTGCTAAGTCTCTTGACTCTTGGGTTAATAAGGTTCAACAAACTGATGGCTTTTGTATGAGATACTATTCAAATGAAACCCATACAGGTCCACTATTACAGGCTGGAAGTAGGGGACTCTGAAACCTCTGTCATCAAGACTGATGAGGATTAACCCCTAACTTACGAGCTAAGCCGGATAGTCAGTGACGGGTAAGAGAGCATACCGAGACCCTTGCCCCTAAAAGAAGGGAGGCCTCACCATCCTAAGACAGGAGCTCAACCAATGGCTGTTGAGTATCCAAGGACGGGAAAGGGAGGCTGGGGTCCTTTGTTCCAACCTAGGACAGGCACGGTTTCCGTAAGTTTTCCCAGCCTTCCCTTTTGAAAAAAAAATTAAAAAGGGGGACCTGTTGGGAGCCGACTTTAGCAGAAAGCGGCTAGATCAACTTTGCAGCCATCTGGAACCATATACCCTGACGAAAGATTTGGTTTTCAATAGCCTACAACAGCTGAAGCACACTCTGATATCCCACATATTTTGTGTTGCTGTTTACTGGCCCCAGCTGCAAGGTGCACGTGGTGGCCACGCCTGCAAGGCATGCAGTTCACGTGCTGTCCACGTGCTACCTACACCATACATGCTTATAAGGCGCATGTGCTATCCACGCCTGCAAGGCATTGCGGTGCACATGCTGTCCACGCTATAGATGCCTGTAAGGCTTACGTCATATCAACACCTGCAAGGCACGTGGTATCCACGCGCCTACAAGGCACGTGGCAAAAGCCTATAAATAGCTCAGAATTCCCTTCAATAAACGAGACTTGATCAGAATCTCTGTCTTGTCTCCATTCTTCGCGTCTCTTCCCCTTTATCCCCACTCTCTCTCTCGCTAGACCCTGACCCTCGGACCGGAACGGGCAGTACGGGCTGCAACAGTTTGGCGTCCAACATCGGGCTCCAGTAAGCGCAACAGTGTTTGTCTGTCTGCTGCCTGTAAATCAGTCTCTCAGCTGCTGCTCCAGCCCCATGCCTGCCTGCCTGCTTGCTGCCATGCTCCCCACCATGATGAGAATGGACTGAGCCACTGAAACCATGAGCAAGCCCCAATTAAAGGCTTTCTTTTTAAGAACTGCCTTGGTCACGGTGGCTCTGCACAGCAATAGAACAGTGTCTAAGACACATCTTATCATTTTCTAGTCTCTGTCATCTTTGTCCCCATTCAGCCAGCAGTCACCTAAGCTAGAAACAGTATGGCCCCTAATGCTCATTAAGACCAAACCCAAGGCACCATCCCTGTCTCTCTGCTGATGTCAGCTCCTCAGAGCAGACCAGCCTTGTGGTAAACCTAGAACCACCCACATGCCAGAACTAGAGGCTGTCCCAGCCTGCCCTCAGACACTCAGCACCAGCAGCTAAGTCTTCACCAGCCACAAGTGGGACACATTACCACTGCACCCACAAACACTTTCTCTTCCATTCTTGTTCAGAGGCAGCCATTTTATATGCCCCTCCACACACAGTCTCACTCCTGAGCTCTGTTGGGGGGTGTGTGTGTGTGATCTTTGAGGCATTCCTTAGCTCCCTGGTTGCCACACACACACACACACACACTCCAAAACCCATAACCTAACATTGGTGTCATGGTTCTGCAGGCTATCCTCAGCCCTGTGCACCCCCTGGAAGACTGAAGCTACATGGGGACTTTGTATCTTATCTCCAGTCCACCCACAACAGACCCACCTCCTGTCCCTTTATCCATCACCAGCAATGGGTCAGTGATCCCTCTCTGTGGCCCCAGTGCTTCCCTTCCATACTCTTGGAGGCCAACATACCCATCCCTGCTCTGGACATTTCCCCCTAGGTTAGGTTTTATTTTGAGCTATATTTTTCTGCTACCTGCTGTCTCTCTTTGTTCTCCTTGAGCCTGCACATTGTGAGTTTCCTTGCCTCTCACCCATAGCACAGAATGTGGGTGGTTCTAGGTTACCAACAAGGCTGGTCTGCTTTGAAAAGTGATTTAAGTATAGACTCGCCATGATTAGATAGATAGTGGAATTCTTTCTCCAAGGTCGTTAAAAGAAATGGACTGGACTCTCTGAATGTAATTCTTAGCAGATAGTAGTGTATAGTTTATTGATATTAGAGAAATAGATATTATTCAGAAAAAGAGGGAAGAAATGTGGCAGGATATTTGATCACATTGTGTAGCCAAAGATTCTGAATTTGGAACAGGAAAATCCTGTTTCTGCTGTGGAGTGGCACAGCCCTAGCAGACACCTTTAAGCCAAGAGCTTTCTGTTGATTGTAAACAGGCTGTTGTGGTGTGGCTCAGACCTTACACACACCATTTTTTCAAGAGCTTTCTGTAAACAATATTAATTAAACTCAACAATAGGACAAGAAGCAGAGCATGCAACCAGTTGACAGAGGTGAACATAAGAAAACACAGGAAGTAGAAAGGAATGAAATTAAGTTGGAGGGAATTGGAGACAGTGTGGAGAAGAAGGACCTTTTTCCTTCTGAGACCTTGCTAGAGGAGGAAAGACTTTTCCCTGCCTCAATGAGCCAGTGGGTTTTCACCCCAGCATATGGCCCTTCATGTTCATTGGTAAAACTGAATGACTTGGATTTTGATTTAAAAAACAACATACCATGAAAACAGATGTCTTGAAATAGCAGCCATGTGACTCTCCTCCATCCTGGCTGATGACCTCATCAAAATAGAAGTTGCCATAGGACTGACTGGCAGCCATCTTTACTCAGGTTAAAGAGTACATGCCGTGTGAGTTCACTGACATCATCACTTGACCACATGTCACAAAACAGTGACAGGAAAACCTCTTTGTCCTAATGAGTTTCCTGTATATCATTGTATCTCTTTGTAGACTAAAGAAGTATCAACAAGTCTCAAGTATTTCTGATTGACATAAATTTTTGTATGAAGATAAAAATTTAAGGTTATATTTGTTACAACATACTGCATATGTGATTCAACTCTGGTTTAGAATAGACTGTATGTGATCATAAAATTTTAAGGTTACAAGGATCTACTTGGATTAGCAACAGCTGATATAAGATGTATGTCTATCCTCCTGTGTCTTTCTAACTGCTCAGCACCAAGCTGCTGTAAAATGTAGATAAGGACAACACAGGTTTGATGAACAAGGTAGGTATTTTATTGTAAAATTTTATGTAATGAACATGTGATTATTATATGCATTCATGTCTTTGTGATTGTGTCATGTCCCTGGAACTATTGTTACAGATCATTATGAGCTGTGGTGTGGTTGCTGGGAATTGAACCTGGATCTTCTGGAAGAGCAGCTGGTGCTCTTCACTTGTGAGCCATCTCTCCAGCCAGTTATATTGATAAATAAGGAATACAGATTAATAAGTTATATATTTCTAATGCCTACTCAGCTTCACAGTGATATTTGTTTAGCTTTAGGTCCTTGCTCACCTTGTTAAGCTTTAGCTATTTGGAGAAACTGAGTCATACAAATCTGTGGCATTCTATAATGGTAAACTATAAAAGATACCAGCCTCATATAGACTAAAGTTTAAGGCATTTATGGTTTATGTAGATGATAAATGATCTTTACCTCAAATTACTAAGGCTCAAACATAACAGAAATAAAGTTACAAAATCTCAATCTTATGAAAGTTATTGAGTTATTGTAAACTGTTGATGCTGGGGGCCGACTTTTAGCAGAAAGCGGCTATCAGCTTTGCAGCCATCTTGAGCTATATACTCTGACATGAGACTTGAATTACAATAGCCTACAACAGCTGAGCACACTCCGATAATCTTGGTTTAGATACCTTGGGTGTGTGAGATTAAAGGTGTGTGAGATTAAAGGTGTGTGAGATTAAAGGTGCATAACTTAAGAGTTTGACTTAGAAGTGTAGAGATCAGATTTAGAGACAAGACCTAAGGGCATGATTAAAGGTGTGACCAAAAGGCATGGCTTAGAAGTGAGACAGATAAAAGGCAGAGGCAGACAGCAGAGAATCAGACACTTTTAGGAGACACTTAGAGGAAGAGAGACTGAAGAATAAACGGGATTGAAACACACTCTGTCTGGTTCTCATTCTTCGAGTCCGTCCTCACTCTCTCTCTCTTGCTGAACCCCGACCCTCGGACTGGAGCGGCAGCTTGGACCGGGATACAGTGGCCGCCAAACGCGGGGCAGCCCGGGCCTCAACATTTTGCTCGGGCAGAGATATTTTTTGGCCGCCCGAACGTGGGGCTAGTGCGGTTCTCAACATGTTGAAGACAATTAACACATGCGAGTTAAGAACAGGAACAAGGTGTATTTAGTCTCCTGTGTATGTTTCCAAAGTTAAGCCTAAAACAAGTTACTAGAAATAAGGAAAGTTTGTTCAGTGTAGATATCCTTAGTAGCTAACAGTCCTCAAAACTTTTCAGAGATCTACTGAATATGGCATTTAAGATGTTTAATGGAAAAAGCTTACTATGACAGACAGAATCCCAGCTACTAAAAGTGACCCCCAGGTCTTCACAGACAATGAGGAGATAGAGAAAAACTCTACCTTGAGCTTGCTTTAAATGTGACAAAGCCAGCCACTGGGTGAAAATCTGCCCTTCATCTTGTGTGTCACCAGGACCCTGTCCAAACTGTGGACAAGCAGGACACTGGGGAGTTGCTTTCCTTGCTTTGCTTAGACAAGGCAGGCTGATCCCCTAGGGCCCTCCTCCACTGGACAGTCTTTGGACCTTCTGGACCGGGCAGAAAAGACTGATGCTGCCCTGGGTCCTCTGTCCCCCATGAAATCAAGACTACCACAGCAGAATCTTCAGTGATTGTCTAGGTAACAGATAAGTCTGTCATTTTTAATAGATTTGGAAGCTGCTTGGTTTGCACTTCCTGCTTACTCAGGTGAAATTCATCCTTTGCAGATCTCTGATGGTGTTGACTAGAGAGAGCTTTGTCAGTTTAACAGCAAGCAACAACACAGGCTTCAGGTGCTTCTCAGGTCTCTTCATGTGTAAAAATCAGGGGCCACTTTCCTAGAGTTGCTACTAGGTTTAGACACTGATCACATTGTTACCAGATCTGAGAAGAGATACACTCCCACAGCAGGTTCAATGTAACTTTTGATGATTCCCTCATGTAAAGGAAGTTGATTTACCATGACTGCTCATTTATCATCCCTTAGCCCTCAGATCCATGTGAGAACCCCAACAAGCCCCACAGGGTCAGCCCTGAATGTTTCCCTAGCTGGGCAGGTGTCTGTTGGAGCAAGACCTGAAGCTGTGTGAAGTCAGAGCAAGAAGGGAAATTGTAATGTCCAAAGAGTGGAAGAGTGCTTCTTCTCATTTCCTTTTTAATTCTATGTCTGTCAGTCTCTCTGTCTGTATATCAATCACCTACCTATCTACCTACCAACCAACCAAACAACCTACCTACCTACCTCACCTCATTCTTTCCAAAATCAAATTATCCTGCTCTGAGGTAAGGAAATGTCCCTATTTCTCTCTCCCTCTCTTCTTGCTCTGACTTAATCAGTCTTTCTTGTGATTATAGCAGCAGCAGCACCCAACTGGCAGGAGAGGAACAGGTCCTTAAGACTGAGGGACAGGAATGGAGTTGGAAACCACTCTGGTCCCATTCCTTGCATTCCAACTATTTTGTCAGGGGTCCTCCATCCACAGGGCAGGTCTCTGGCTCCAGGTCGGGGGACACATCCTCTTCCCTCTGCTCTCACTGAGTGACCCTGCACCAGGAAGATGTGCTGTCTGCATTTTGTCAAATTGACAGAAACTGAGACATATTTGGGGAGAGGATCCTGAATTGAGAAAATGCCGCCATCCAAAATGCCTTTAGGAAAGTCTCTAAAACATCATCACCACCACCACCACCACCTCCACCACCACCACCACCACCACCATCATCATCATCATCATTTAATATGAAAGATCCCAGCTCCCCGAAGGTGGTCTTCACTGGTAGTCATAGATTGCATAAGTAAAGCAGCCTGAGAGAGCCATGAGATACAAGCCAGTTAGCACTGGTCCTCATGGTCTCTGCTTCAGTTCCTACCTCTAGATTCCTGCCTCAAGGTCTTGCCCTAAATTTCTTCAATGACAGACTGTGGTGTAGAATTGTAAACTGAAATAAACCCTTTCTTCCTCAAGTTACTTTTGTTCATGGGGTCTTAACACAGCAATAGAAACCGTCACTAAGACAGAGGTGCACAAGGGCCTCACTCTGCTCCCTGCAGACACCACCCTCTCCTGCAGCTCACCTCAGGTTCTTCCCTTGCCCTGGAGAAGCACTACAAGGCTGCTAATGTTGACCTGTACAGCTCCTGGTGCCTTCTCTGACCTCCAAGGGCAGCAGGCACCATGTGCTGCACACACCTACACGCAGGCAAAACGCACACTTACATGCAGAAAATAAAATTCATAAATATTTCTGAAAGCTTTAAAGTATATTTGTAGGGTCTCTGATAGCAAGCCTGAGTGTCCATAATATCTGAAGACATTAGACATAACAGTTGCTTTTTCTTGATTATTTTTAAATTATTTATGTATGCATATATTTCAGCCAAAAAGATGGTTAAATAAAGAAGACAAGAAAAATCCAGTGATCTTCTAACAAAACGGCAAGAAGAGGACATGAGAAATGTGAAGTGTAAAAAGATCCACACTTCACACTGTTGTTTGATTCTGAATTGATTTCTCAAACAAAATACTGACTCTGTTTACTCACAATAAGATAATTATTTACAGAGTAATTTGGAGAATCTGGAGAGCTGGCTCAGTGATTCAGAGCACTTGCTGCTCTTATAGAGGACTGGGTTGGGTTCTCAGCACCCACTTGCTGTCTCACAAACACCCATACCTCCAGCCCCAGGGGGTCTGGCACCTCTTCTGATTATCAAGGGCTCCAGTCAAACATACAAAGTAAATATTAAAATATAAAATAAAAAGGATAGCGTTGGAGAGCTGAGAGTGGGAGACAAGGATCGCATTCCACAGGAAGGAACATCTCTCTCCTTTTCTCAGACCACTGCCTTCCTGCCTGCCACCAGGGACACCTAAGCAAGTCCCCACTGCAGTGATGACATGGAGCAGAGGCACAGGTCAGGGTGAGACAGTGAAAGCCACGTGAATCCTGACTGATGGACCTGAGCAGGACTGCACAAGCATGGCACACCAGACAGTGAGGGTACAGAAGGGTTGTCCCAGTGCTCAGCACTGTTGAGTTTGAAGGGACAACAGTGCCATGTGTGTCACCCCTCCACTGCATTTCATGGCCTGTCTGCAAGGACTCCAACAGAAACTTATGTTTCTCTATAAGGTTTTCAGAACAAACAGCAGCCTTCTAGGGCCTATGTAAGCCACAGCTGTACTCTGTGCAAATGGATTGATTATGGAGGACAAACAGCAGCTCTGAGGCAGAAGGCAATATGGACTCACTGTCAGGGGAAAGACAGGCTCAGTGCTTTGTCCTGTGTTAGGAGCCGCGGTGAGCGTGACGACATTCGCCATTACAAGATGGCACGGGCATCCTGTGCTCCCACAAGTAAACAACTAACTGTGCAGGTGCAAAAGGCAAAAGCGCGCCAAGCCACTGCCCATCTCGGGGCGTAATATGGGGTGATGAGTGAACAACCAATCAGAAGTGAACACACCACTCTAGGGTACATATAGCAGTGCCTTTCCTGGGCTTGGGGTCTTCTGCTTCTGCTGATACAAGAATAAGGCCTCGTTGTAGTAACTACCCAAACACTGCCTCACGTGTCTCTTTTGCGGGCGAAGGGGACTCGGAGGGGGCGCGGAATATCTGGTACCGAAACCCGGGAATTTCAAGGCGCCACGGAAACCCCCCGAGATTTGGGGCGTGTTAAAAGACTACAGGATCGAGGTACATCTCTGAGAGATATGTTTGGGGTGGAAGCCTTCATTGCGGGTGGATTCTAACCCATTGCCGCCACTGCACTAGTTGGCCTCTTGTTTGTGTTGCTTTTGCTTTTAGCTTATTTGTGTTGTGGGGATCCAGCTCGCAGCACAGCTATTAGTGCAAGTCAAGAGGTTTCAGGAGAGGTCCACTCCAGTGTATCAGAAACAGAGCATGTTAGCCGGCATCAGGCCAAGGAGCCTGAGGAAAAAGATAGGGCCAAGGAGCCTGGAAAGGAGAAGCAGGCAAAAAAGCCTGGGCAACAGAGATAGGCCAAGGAGCCTGGTCAAAGAAAAGAGTACTCAAAAGGAACAGGGGCAACTGCAGGGCCTGTTAAGGTTAAGGACCCTTCACCGGCTGATGAAGAGAGAGTGGAGGTCAAAAGGACCCCCCTATACCCCATTAAGGAGCTTGCCACCATAGACCTTAGCAGCTCCGAAGAAGAAAGCCTAGAGGAGGAGGCAGCCACCTATGCAAAAAATAACCATTCTGAGATAAGACTAAGAAAGACCTTGAGTCCCTCGGCCCTGCCCTTGCCTCCGGCCTATGCCCCGGGCAGCGTCTCTAATTCATTTCTCAGCCCAGGAGATCGGAGACAGCTACAGCTGGCATTTCCGGTCTTTGAAGGGGCAGAGGGAGCCCGTGTTCATGCCCCAGTAGAGTATAGGCAGGTCAAAGAATTAGCTGAGGCAGTACACACATATGGAATTGGGGCTAATTTTACTGTATCCCAAGTGGAGAGGTTAACTGCAGCTGCTATGATGCCAGGAGACTGGCAGGACACAGTGAAGGCGGTACTTAACAATATGGGCCAATACCTAGAGTGGAAGGCCTTGTGGCACGAGGCACTGCAAGCACAAGCCAGGATTAATGCAAACACTGAGGGACAACAATTATGGACTTTTGACATGCTGGCTGGAGTTGGCGTATACACGAACAACCAGACCACTCATCCCGGGCAGGTCTACGCACAGATAGCATCAGCTGCAATAAAGGCATGGAAGTCTCTCCCTAGGAAGGAAAGCAGTAATCTTTATTTGTCCAAAATAACTCAGGGGACCAGTGAGTCCTTCTCTGACTTTGTGGCCCGCATGACTGAGGCAGCTGGCAGAATCTTTGGGGAACCAGAGCAAGCAATGCCATTAATTGAACAGATGATCTTTGAAAATGCCACAGCTGAATGCCGTGCAGCCATAGCTCCTCGGAGAGCCAAGGGGCTACAAGACTGGTTAAGAGTCTGTTGAGGCTTGGGAGGTCCCCTTATTAATGCCGGACTTGCAGCGGCAAACTTAGAAATGGCTGAAGTCTTCCTTAAGGGTCAGAATCATGGAAATTCACTTCAAAACATATGGCCCGATGCTTTGCCTGTGGGAAGGCGGGACATATGAAGAAAGAGTGCCCAAATAATCAAATACCATCAAAACTGTGCACCAGGTGTGGAAAGGGCTATCATCTGGCTCAGGATTGCCACTCTGTTAGAGATATAAGAGGTCAGATCCTCCCTCCAAATCCCTCAGCCATTAAGGAAGAAAATTTTTCAAAAAACGGATATACGGGCCCAAGATCCCAGGGCCCCAAAAGATATGGGACACTGCTGAACACTCAGGGGACTCTTTTCGCTGCAGAGCCACAAGGGGTTCCGCAGGAATGGACCTCCGTTCCACCTCCCGAGTCCTACTAATGCCACACATGGGGGTGCAGCCGATCCCGGTTGATTATAGAGGCCCCCTGCCAGGGGGAAGTGTCTGCCTTATTTTAGGCCACTCCTCTCTTACTTTAAAAGCGCGCGTGGTACACCCCGGTGTAATAGATCAGGATTATACCGGAGAACTTCAAGTTCTCTGTTCTAGCCCACAAGGCGTATTCTCCATCTCCCCTGGGGACAGGATTGCTCAATTGGTTGTCCTTCCAAGCTTTCATGATTGTTTTCCATCCACCGAGAAGCTTAGAGGTGCTCACAGGCTTGGTTCCTCAGGAACTGACTTCGCTCATCTGGTGGTTGACCTTAAAACTAGACCCACCTTACAGCTAGCAATAGAGGGGAAGAACTTTACTGGAATTCTGGACTCGGGAGCAGATAAAAGTATTATTTCTTCTAATTGGTGGCCTAAGGCATGGCCAGTTACACGATCGTCCCACTCCCTACAAGGATTGGGATATGAGGCCAACCCCGCAGTCAGTTCTCGCTCGTTGACTTGGCAGGCACCAGAAGGTCAAGCAGGAAGTTTTATACCTTATGTGCCTCCTCTCCCTGTCAATCTCTGTGGAAGAGACATCTTACAAGACATAGGGCTAGTTCTGACCAGTGAGTACTCCCCACAAGCTATAAACATTATAAAGAGAATGGGATTCAAAGAAGGGAAGGGTCTTGGCAGGAACGAACAAGGAAGGTTAGATCCCGTCTCACAAGAATCAAACACAGGAAGACGAGGCCTGGGTTTTCCCTAGTTGCCATTGAGGGTTCTATGCCCATACCCTGGCTCACAGAGGAGGCCGTGTGGGTTCCTCAGTGGTCCCTATCCTCTGAAAAATTGGAAGCTGCTACAAAACTAATTAAAGAACAAGTGCAGTTCGGTCATCTAGAACCTTCTACCTCTCCCTGGAATACACCCATATTTGTCATTAAAAAGAAATCCGGAAAGTGGAGACTTTTACATGATTTAAGAGCCATCAATGCACAGATGCGACTATTTGGCTCTGTGCAATGAGGCTTGCCTT
Organism: Arvicanthis niloticus; assembly: GCF_011762505.2. NCBI lineage: Eukaryota > Metazoa > Chordata > Mammalia > Rodentia > Muridae > Arvicanthis > Arvicanthis niloticus. The sequence continues at coordinate 58,017 of NW_023046021.1, read as the reverse complement.
TACTCTCTGCCTTGCCTAAACAGTGGAAAATCATAATTATAGATATTAAAGATTGTTTTTTCTCAATTCCTTTGTGTTCAAAGATAGACCAAGATTTGCATTTACACTACCTACTATTTTGAACCTGATAAAAGATATCAGTGGAAAGTTCTGCCTCAGGGCATGGCCAACAGCCCCACTATATGTCAGCTGTATGTACAAATGGCCCTCGAGCCAATTAAGAGACAATTTCCCTCTCTGCTACTGGCCCATTACATAGATGACATTATTATGTGTCATAAGGATTTAAGTACTTTACAGACCTCATACCCCTTATTATTAAACACCTTGGAACAGTGGGGTCTGCATGTTGCTACTGAGAAAGTTCAATTTTCAGAAATTGGCTCCTTTTTAGGGATGGTTATCTATCCAGAAAAGATAATTCCTCAGAAATTGGAGATTCGTAGAGACCATTTACATACTTTGAATGATTTTCAGAAATTATTAGGTGATATAAATTGGTTAAGACCATTTTTAAAAATTCCCTCGGCCGAGCTGAAACCTTTATTTGATATTTTGGAAGGGGATGCTCATATTTCCTCACCAAGGGCCTTAACACCGGCTGTGAGCCGTGCTCTACAAGTAGTAGAAAATGCTTTACAAGATGCCCAGTTGAAACACATAGATGAAACCAAAACCTTTGACTTATGTGTTTTTAAAACTAGATGCTTACCCACCGCTGTATTATGGCAAGAAGGGCCTTTGTTATGGATTCATCCCAATGCTTCTCCCACAAAGATTATTGAAAGGTATCCAGATTCAGTCGCTCAGCTTGCCCTTCGTGGACTAAAAGCAGCCATTACCCATTTTGGAAGGAAGCCTAAGGTTTTGATAGTGCCTTATACTGCCCATCAAGTCCAAATATTAACGGCGACCTCTGATGTTTGGGCAGTGCTGGTTACTTCCTTCAATGGTCAAATAGATAATCATTATCCTAAGCATCCCATCTTACAATTTGCCTTAACTCAAGCTATCATATTTCAACATATTGTGTCTCAGGAGCCACTCCCAGATGGAATGGTAGTTTATACAGATGGGTCAAAAACAGGAGTGGGTGCCTATGTGGTTAATGATAAGGTTACATCCAAACAATACCATGAAACCTCACCTCAAATTGTGGAATGCCTAGTGGTGTCAGAGGTTCTGGAAATCTTTCCAGGTCCCTTAAATATTGTTTCAGATTCCTTCTATGTGGTTAATGCAGTGAAAGCATTAGAAGTTGCTGGGTTAATTAAGACATCTAGCAGACTTGTAGAAGTTTTTCAAAAGATTCAGCTTGCCCTGGCTAAGCGAAGATTCCCTGTCTTTATAACTCATATTAGGGCTCACTCAGGCTTACCGGGACCTATGTCCCGTGGAAATGACCTGGCAGATCGAGCCACAAAGTTGATTGCAATTGCCCTTTCGCCAAAATTGGATTTGGCTAAAGCCTTTCATAAAAGGTTTCATGTGACAGCTGAGACGCTATGATGTCGATTTAACATCACTAGAAAGGAGGCTAGAGATATCGTGACTCAATGCCAAAACTGCTGTCAATTCCTACCTGTTCCCCATACCGGAATTAACCCTCGGGGAATTAGGCCATTACAGATCTGGCAAATGGATGTTACTCACATCCCATCCTTTGGCAAATTACAATATTTGCATGTCTCCATTGATACCTGTTCTGGAGTTATGTTCGCCTCTCCATTGACCGGAGAAAAGGCGGCCCATGTTATTCAACATTGTCTCGAGGTTTGGAGTGCCTGCAGAAAGCCTAAAATCCTTAAAACTGACAATGGACCAGCCTACACTTCTCAAAAATTTCAACTATTTTGTCGCCAAATGGAGGTGACACACCTGACGGGTCTTCCTTACAACCCTCAGGGACAGGGCATCATTGAGCGTGCTCACCGCACCCTTAAAACTTATTTGATAAAACAAAAAGGAGAAGTTGAGGAAGCTCTGCCCACGGTGCCACGGGTTACTGTTTCTCTGGCACTTTTTACTCTCAACTTTTTGAATTTGGACAGTCAGGGCAACATGGCGGCTGATCGCCATTGCCTGGAACCAACTAGGCCAAAAGAAATGATAAAATGAAAAGATGTTTTGACTGGTCAATGGAAAGGGCCCGGATCCTATTTTAATAAGATCCAGGGGAGTGGTTTGTGTTTTTCCACAGGAAGAAGACAACCCATTTTGGCTGCCAGAGTGACTGACGCGGCGACTCGCTGTTCCTGAAAATGACCCCCCGAAGGATTCATCTACAGACGCTCTCAGTTCTCATTTGGACTCTCCTAAATTGGGTTCCTAGTATATATAGTGAATTTAGATGGCTATCCTATCTGCTTTTCCAAAACCTATGCCCTTGCCTTCTTAAAAGGCGCCGCTTCTGCTAAACAGAATTTCTCCTATACCCTTAACTGTAATGCTTCACTCCAGTTTGTGTGTATCCTCCATTTCTTTTCATCTTATCCAACAACTCCTTAAATACTTCTACCTATGTAACTTGCTTTATGTCCCAGTGCCGGTCTGCTCTTGTCTATAAGCAGGCCCTAATAGCCAGTATACCACTATGGATCCCTATCCCCATTCAGACATCTGGGACCTTGATTTTATTTCAACAGAAGAGAGATTTTGATATAACCGCAGCCATTATCACTGCTATTACCATCTCTGCAGCTATAGCTGTGACAGCCGGCATAGCCTTGGCTAATCAAGTTACAGCAGCTACTGTTGTTAATCAAATTTCAGAAAAGACTTCTGAGGCTTTGACCACTCTACAGAAAGTGGATACACACTTGGCATCAGACATTCTGTTGGTCAATCAGAGAGTTGATTTGCTCCAAGCCCATGTAGAACAACTCACAGATGTGGTTCAAATGAGCTGCGTGTCAGCAGCCCCACATCTATGTATTACACCTCTGAGATTTATGAATGATACATTTATTCAAAGCCATAATCTTTCTGCTTATTTACAAGGGAATTGGACTAGGGAGCTGGACCAGATACAGCAGCGATTGCAGATCCGGATTTTGAGCCTTAATGGAACATGAGTGTACCCTGTTACCCCTGGCGATTTTACTTCTTGGCTTACCTCTGCCTTTTCTTTCTTTCTTAAAGGGTGGGGATAGGTCTGTTTGGTGCAGCCCTATGTTGTGGATTAGTGTTCATGTTATGGTTGGTCTGCAAGCTCAGAGCCCAACAAAAACGTGACAAGGTTGCTATCGCCCAAGCACTAGTAGCCTTGAGCAAGGATCTTCCCCTGAAATTTGGCTATCAATGCTAAGAAAGTATCTGATGACTGAGACCCTCAGTTGATGCACCCCAAGGGTTCAGCCCATTGCACTGGGTCGATGAGAGGTCTAAGTCTAGCCAGCTCTTGCCTGAATAACTGTGGTACTTGAATATTTGGAGGTGTTTGTGAGTGGGTACTCGACAGGGAATGTTCCACGAGTGTGGATAGATTTCCTGAAAGTATGCCTGATTGCACAAAGGTTTGATGCCAAAACCTCCTCTCTGCGCACGGACGGCCACCGGGCACTCCAGAGTGGAGGTTCCCTTTCCCCAACAAAAAGGCATCGAGATGGGTATGGGAAGTATTACTCATTGCACGACGACAAGAGAAGAAACCCATTACAATATCTCATTTTGCACAGGGGATCAGGCCTCTGCTTTCCCTCACTGAGTTGGTGCCGTGCTTGATAGACAAAAGGCTGTTCCATCTTAATAAAATTGAAAGGGGGAGATGTTAGGAGCCGAGTTGAGCGTGACAGCATTCGCCATTACAAGATGGCACGGGCATCCTGTGCTCCCACAAGTAAACAACTAACTGCGCAGGTGCAAAAGGCAAAAGCACGCCAAGCCACTGCCCATCCCGGGGCGTAATATGGGGTGATGAGTGAACAGCCAATCATAAGTGAACACACCACTCTAGGGTACATATAGCAGTGCCTTTCCTGGGCTTGGGGTCTTCTGCTTCTGCTGATACAAGAATAAAGCCTCATTGTAGTAACTACCCAAACACTGCCTCACGTGTCTCTTTCGCAGGCGAAGGGGACTCGGAGGGGGCGCGGAATAGTCCTGCCCATGGCTTCCCAGGATCCTGGGTCAGCATCCCTGTGGTTGGAACACAGGCAAAAGCAGGGAGTCATGGAGGCTCACTCTCAGGTGTCCTTGCAAGCTGGAGTCAAAAAGACAGGACCAATGCCATGGTTATGGCTGCCCCTGTGGGAATTCCACAAATGAGACTCTGAAAGCATCTGTGTGGGAGATCAGCCCACATCTTGTTTGTGAAGACTCTGGAGTGGCACATCATTGGTCCTAAACCCACTGCTGGGAACTGGGATGGTGCGGTTGCCATGCCAACGTGAATGCCAAGGCCAAGTGTAAGGAATGTGGCCTGAAATACACAGAAGGAGGCCATGGTATTGAGAGCCTTGGTGCCACTTCTAGGAATTTGGCATTTGTCACTGGGCTTAGACAACTATGTAGGCTCAGGTAAGAACATTAGAAACAGTGACCATGGAGCTTTGCTTACTAATTTGCTTAATTATTACCTTGTGTCATCTCTTGGCTTACTAATTTGCTTGATTCCTTTGGCTTTGACCTAAGAACTGACCATGTGTTTTTGGATGTACCTGTGATGATATAAAAGCAGGCTGGAGAAAAATAAAGCTGCTTCAACCTCAGCACTGGCTGCAGTCATGTTATAGTGTTGTCTAATTGTCTTTTTCTTTTTAATAGCCAATGCATAGGACCTGGTGAAGAAAATGATTGACAGGTGTTTCAGGAAATGCATCTGGAATCCTGGGGCATTTTGGATAACTTGGAGCAGAAATGTATCACTATGTGCATAGACCACTACATGTGCCTTGAACACTGTGAACTATGCCTACAACTCTCGAATGCAGAGGTAATAAGACAACATGTGACCAAGACCTGTGCCTCAGGACACTCAGAAGAGACCAAGAACCAGTGTGGGTGCAGGGATCTGGCTGCCTCCACTGAACTGTGACCTCAGGATAGCAGGCCAGTAAATCTCTGCTGGGAGGGGTGGGCGATGGGGCACTCCCACTGTTCCCAGTGTCTCTCCCTTGGTGTGCAGATAGAGGTGTGAGCTCCCACTGTTCCTCCACCACACCTTTCCTCTGCCATCTTGGACTCAAACCCTCTGAGACTAGAGAACAGATTAAACATATTTATAAGTTGCTGTGGGTCACAGTGTCTTATCATAGTCATTAAAATGTTACTGAAGCCAGGTGTGATGACACAGGTCTTTAATCCCAGCATTCAGGATTCAGAGACAGGTGGAACTCTGTGAGTTCAAGGCCAGCCTTGTCTACATGGTGAGTTCCAAGACAGCCAGAGCCATGCAGACAGACCTTGTCTCAAAACAGACTAAAATAAGAAGCAAAGTAACAGAGACAGATGCTTTCTGTGGAGCTGCCTAAGGCCAGCTGCATCCTTAGGTTAGTCAGGGTGAAACCTAAGAGCATTAAGTTCCCAGGGAAACAGAGAAGAGGTCAGGTCAAACTCCACACAATCAAAACCTGTATAAATTTAATCTTTCCCCACACTGCTGATCAAGGCTGATACCTCACATCACCAGTGTGTACTCTCTGGCATGAGAATCATCTTTCTTCCAGTGTCCACACTACACAGGCCTGAGGAACTGTGGAGCCAACTCGGTTATCAGATCCATTCTCCCACACAGCTGTGACATTCATGTCCCTCACCTCATCAGCTCATAGTGTGAGTGAAGGTCAGAGAGAGAGTGAGAGGGTCAGAGATCACATAACTTCTACCACACTATCATCATTATTCTGTGTTATAGTTACAGTTTCTCTCCTACAGTGAGTGAGTCACTAAAGCAACTGTACCATGGTAGTGCAGACACAGGGCAAGTGCAGTGTAGACAAGGACCAATGCCTGCTGTCTGTGGTCTCCACAGGGGTTTCATTCCAGTGGACAAGGGGGTCTGCTTTGCTAAGACAAAGGTCCACATGGAAAAACCCAGGACTAGGAACGGAGATCTTTGTAAAACACACCCACCTGGAGCTACAGATACTTCATCTGTGAGGAAACAGGAGGAGTCTGAGTCTCAGTCCAAGGTTAAGGAGACAGGATCCTGAGGGAAGAGGCAAAGCCTCCTCTTTACAGATGAGAGTCACTCAGGCCTGGAAGTGTGAGCCACTCTCTCCAGGTGAACAGAGCCTGGTCTCTGTGGGGTCCCTGTGGGACTTGCAGGCCAGAGCTTCTGCTTTAAGGAGAAGCATCTCTCCACTGTATCCTCAACCACTTGTGTCACCATTGTATTTCCAGAAATGTCCTTTCTTCTAGGAGACTCCAGGGTCTCACTTCTGAAGAGAAGGAGGAGAAAGGATGAAAGAGAGGACACAGAGAGTCTGGCCTGCAGGTCTCTCCTGGTGTCCAGACAGCTTTTGGTCAGAACTCAGAGACACCATGACAAACAGCGCTCTGTACACAGCACAGGGTTTGGGCAAAGTCTTAGTCTCCAGGCGGTGAGGTCAGGGGTGGGGAAGCCCAGGGCTGGGGATTCCCCATCTCCCCAGTTTCACTTCTGCTCCTACTGGGTCAGGTTCTTCTGCCCAGACACTGAGGACATGCTGGGAGTTCTCACCCCCATTGTGTGAAGCAAATCCGGGGAACCAATCAGTGTCACCTCTGGCACTGGTTAAGAGTCCATGCAGCCCTAGGGACTCAGACACACCGGATCTCAGTTGGGGGCGATGGCGCCGCGCACACTGATCCTGCTGCTGGCGGCTGCCCTGGCCCTGACCCAGACCCGCGCGGGTGAGTGCGGGGTCGGGAGGGAAACGGGCTCTGCGGGGAGGAGCGGGGGCGACACCGAGGAAGCCCACCCCACCCTCTGCCCCTTCTCCACCCGCATCCGGAGCCCTGCGCCCTGCTTTCTCCTGGCCTGCTGACCGGCTCGGGGTCCCAGGAGGAGGTCGGGGTCTCACCGCGAGCCGCCCCCAGGCTCACACTCGCTGCTGTATTTCGAGACCTTTGTGTCCCGGCCCGGCCTCGGGAAACCACGGTTCATCTCTGTCGGCTACGTGGACGACACGCAGTTCCTGTGCTTCGACAGCGACTCGGAGAATCCAAGATATGAGCCGCGCGCGCCGTGGGTGGAGCAGGAGGGGCCGGAGTATTGGGACTGGAACACACGGAGAGCCAAGAACGCAGAGAAGATTTTCCGAGTGAGCCTGAGGACCCTCTTCCGCTACTACAACCAGAGCGAGGACGGTGAGTGACCCCAGGTCGGAGATCAGGACTCTTCCAAGTCCCGTCCGACACAGGGGCTGCAGAAATCCCAGGTCACAGGTCCAAGGTTCAGTAGCAGAACCAACCCGGAACCGGTTTCCTTTCCAGTTTGGAAGAGTCTGGGGGAGGGCGGAGCCGGGGCTGTTGGACTGGGCTGAACACAAGGTCCCGCAGGTTCTCATGCGGTCCAGCACATGTATGGCTGTGACGTGGGGTCGGACGGGAGGCTCCTCCGCGGGTACATGCAGCTCGCCTACGATGGCCGCGATTACATCGCCCTGAACAAAGACCTGAAAACGTGGACGGCTGCGGACATGGCAGCACAAATCACCCGACGCAAGTGGGAGCAGACTGCTGAAGCAGAGATACACAGGGCCTACCTGGAGGGCGAGTGCGTGGAGTCGCTCCTCAGATACCTGGAGCTCGGGAAGGAGACGCTGCTGAGCACAGGTTCTGGGGCCCCAGGCAGCTCCTCCCTTTGCCCTCGGGCTGGGGCTCAGTCCTGGGGAAGAAGAAACCCTCAGCTGTGGTCATGCTCCTGTCTCAGAGGGGAGAGAGTGTCCCTGGTCTCCTGACCCTCATCACAGTCACTGCACTGACTCTCCCAGGTCTCAGCCTTCTCCCTGGACAGTCCCCAGTCTGTCTCAGGAGGGAGGGAGAGAATTTCATAATATAATAATAGTGGATCCCTGTTGTCAGCCATGGCTTCTCCCGGGCCTGGTTTTCTGCCCACACCCACTGTCTGTGGACACTGACTCCTGTGTAGCTGAGTGTGTCAACCCTTACACCTCAGGACTGGAAGTCTCCTTTACCTGATGGGAGACATGGACTCCTCTACACAAAGGCTGGTTCTCCAGTTTCTAGAACTTTCCAAATAATACATTCTCGCAGATCCCTGCTCTCTGTGGGGTTTGCATGCCTTCAACAACCCAATTCCATCTATTCCTACAGTGCTGCATGGTCACAGGAGCTCTTATGGGGTACCCTGGAGGAATATAAACTGTGGATTTTTTTTTCTTTTTTCTCTTTTGTTTTCCCTTTTCTTTCTTTCTTTCTTTCTTTCTTTCTTCCTTCCTTCTTTTCTTTCTTTTTTATTTACCTTTTTTTGAAGGCATTATTTTGTTTCTAGTCAGTTTTTGTCTGCACTGGAGTGATCCTGTTTCTCTATGCCCTTGTATTATCATTTGTATCAGTCTCCACAGGTGCCAGTGGAAACTGCTAATCTGGATAATTAGACAAGTTAAATCAGGGTTCTCATTAAAGGAGAGATTCTTGTGAGCTTACATTGTTTCCAGTCAGAACTAAACATCCAGATCCCTCCTGCTCTTCCTCTGCCCCCACAAGTTACAGTGCTCTCCCAAGTGAATCAGGAATTGGACTCTCTGGGAGACAGGGTCTTCTGCAATCCAGGGCTGGAATGAGAGGGAAGATCCACACACCCTGTGAGCCCTCTGAGTTCCAGTGAGTGCTGCACTGGGGTCCACAGCACACTCCAGGGATCCTGTGTAATGTACCTGTATCTTGTCACCCCATAGGCAGGGCCAGGGAATCATTTTCTCTGGCTGAGTGTCAGAGATTCACTACATTTCTGCTACACACTGTGTGATGGCTGTTCACTTGGACTGACAGTTATGCTGGTCAGCAAGATGACCACAGTGGTTGAGTTTCAGTGGTGGCAACCTACCAGTAGCACATGACCATAATTTATAATTTAGACATGAACTCAAACACATAAAATTACTTATTTTGCATTCCATTGTCCATGCCATGACTACCTATTTCATGCTATAGAACATCACACAAGGACGGCCATGTTGGCCCATGGGCATGTGTGATTCCCTCTTAGCTCCTGAGTCCCCAGGAAAATGTGCAGTTCTGTCATGAGGTGACCAGCTCTACCTGCAGGTCACTAGTGCAATGACAGTTGAAGTGTCAGACAGACACATAGTTCAGTGTCATCATTGATTTAACTGTGTCTTCTACAGTTTTCAGTTTGTCTTGTTAATTGTGGAATGGCTTACATCTTCTACACAGATCCCCCAAAGGCACATGTGACCCATCACCCCAGATCTGAAGGTGGAGTCACTCTGAGGTGCTGGGCCCTGGGCTTCTACCCTGCTGACATCACCTTGACCTGGCAGTTGAATGGGGAGGACCTGACCCAGGACATGCAGCTTGTGGAGACCAGGCCTTCAGGGGATGGAACCTTCCAGAAGTGGGCATCTGTGGTGGTGCCTCTTGGGAAAGAGCAGAGTTACACATGCCATATGAAACATGAGGGGCTGCCTGAGCCCCTCATCCTGAGATGGGGTAAGGAGGGTGTGGGTGCAGAGATGGAGTGAAGGAAAGCTGGAGCCTTCTGCAGACCCTGAGCTGGTCAGGGCTGAGAGATGGGGTCATGACTCTCACCTTCATTTCCTGTCCCTGTCCTTCCCAGAGCCTCCTCCATCCACTGACTCTAACATGGGGATCATTGCTGTTCTGGTTGTCCTTGGAGCTGTGGCCATCATTGGAGGTGTGATGGCTTTTTTGATGAAGAGAAAGAGAAACACAGGTAGGAAAGGGCAGGGTCTGAGTTTTCTCTCAGCCTCCTTTAGAAGTGTGCTCTGCTCATTAATGGGAAACACACCCACACCCCACATTGCTACTGTCTCCAGTGTGGGTCCTCTCTCAGTTCTGGAAACTTCCTAGAGTTTGACTCTTCCTTGAACTCTCACAGCTTTCCTTCTCACAGGTGGAACAGGAGGAGTCTATGCTCTGGCTCCAGGTAAGTGTGGGGGCCGGATTGTCCTGAGGTGATTAGAGTGAAGCTTGAGATGGTGGGGAGTTCTGGTAACCCATGATAGCTTCTTTAGAGAAATCTCTGGGGGCCTGTGCTGTACCTTGATGTGTGTGTGTGTGTGTGTGTGTGTGTGTGTGTGTGTGTGTGCATGTTTTGTTTTACCCTATACAGGGACAACTCCCAGACCTCTGATGTGTTCCCCAGATTGTAAAGGTGACACTCTGGGGCCTGATTGGGGAGGGGCAATGTGGACATGATTGGGTTTCAGGAGGTCCCAGAATCTCCTGTGAGTGATTCGTGGTTGTTGGAATGTTTTCTTCACAGTGATGTCTTGACTCTCATTCTCTAGTATGAAGACAGCAGCCTGGCGTGGACTGAGTGACAGATGGTGTTTGATGTTCCCTGTGATTTTATGGGCTCAATGTAAAGAACTGTGGAGCCCAGTCTGCCCTGCACACCACAACCCTGTGGCTGCACTGCCCTATGTTCCCTTCCTCAGCCAACCTTCCTGGGCTGAAGTAGAAACTAAGGATTCTTTATAACGTTGGTTGGATGGTGTTTTGCTCATGCAGACATGTGAAATATTAAAGTGGATACAGGTGTGAAAGGCTAAGCCTGATTCGTGAAGGAACATTTTGCTGAAGCAGGAGAGAGGATGTTCTGCTAAAGCAAGCACATGAAAGGACAAGGGATGAAGGATTCTTTGGTAAGGACACACTTATATTGGTCTGCCTTACATTGTGTAGTTGAACTTCATTTGCCAGAGTGTCATAGAGAGAAGCCCACCAAAAACCTTCTGGAGGTGTGCTGCAGTTTGCTGCTGCCTCCAAGGACTCAGGCTGATTGAATGCTTGTGCTGAGGCAAGACCCGTGGAGCACACGAGATGTTTGGAGGGTTTAAACAGGACTCCATGGAGTGACAGGGACAGAGCTTGGCTTCCTGGTACTGCTGGCTGTGCAACACTTGTGGGTCTTGCCTCTTCACTGATCTTCCCTTTTCTGAGAGAGGCACAGCTGAGAACTTCTCCTGCTGTTCCTGTTGGGTCCTCCTGCTGACTGGAGCCAAGGCTTGGCTGTCTCTGCTAGATTGTGTCACAGATGTGGCAAACCAGAGTCTATCAAACCAGACTGCTGGTGTATCCATGAGGCGTTTGTGAGTGGATGGAGCTGCCACTGGTGACCTGTGAACTGAACTGCTGATTTCCAGACAACACAGATGGGAGTTGCTCCGAAGAACCTTTCTAAACAGGTTCACTTATCCTCCCAACCCCCTGTATTCTTTCTTTTCCACTATTTCTGGTGTGTGGTGGGTTACAAGGAAAGTTAACGTTTTTAAGAACCATCATTAAAACTAGGATTTGAAAAAATTAAAGTTATACTGGAATAAGAGGACAAAAGGGTAGATTGTTGAATATAATTTAGACTAAAGAGTCTAGTCTCAAATATTTTACATTGGTTTGGATTTTTGTATATTGAGAGAAATTTATGCTTATATTTTGCTACAACATACTGTATATGTGCTTCATCTCTTGTTTACAGTATTGTACCTATGTGACTCATTTTATAATGTAATGCAAAGTTCTAGTCCTTGAAAGTCACTATTGCAAAGAATTCAAGATAATTAAGAAATGCAAGTGGATAGTCAGTCAACCAAATTCATGGACATGTCAGGTACTAGTTATGTTAATTACAAAATTAAGCTTTCTTTGGCCTCTTGTAGCTGTTTCCAAAGTTGAACAGATAGTAGATAGCTGGAAACAAGTGACATCTGCCTATTCTGATATACTGTGGAGAGATAGGTGGTCTTTGAAAATCTCCGAGATCTACAGGATATGGCATTTAAAAATGTTTTATTAACAGGAGGCTTTCCACAACAATGAGACAGGACTGTGCCTGGCAGCACCCCTGTGAAGGTTTCCCTCTGCTCACCTAGGGAGTGGCACTATTAGAAGGTGTGGCCCTGTTGGAGTAGGTGTGTCACTGTGAGTGTGGGCTTTAAGACCCTCATCCTAGCTGCTTGGAAGTCAGTATTCTGCTAGCAGCCTTCAGATGAAGATGTAGAACTCTCAGCTCTCATGCCTGCCTGGATGCCACCATGTTCCCTCCTTGATAATGGACTGAACCTCTGAACCTGTAAGTCAGACCCAATTAAATGTTGTCATTTATAAGATTTGCCTTGGTCATGGTGTCTATTCACAGCAGTAAAACCCTAACTAAGACAGAAATTGGTACCAGTGACTGGGGGTATCCCTGTGATAGGCCTGACCATGCTTTTGTTTGGAAGAATGTGGATTTGGGGACTTTGGATTTGGAAAGCAGTGGAATGTTTTAAATGTTTTAAATGGGGCTTAATGGGCTAACCTAGTAGGATTATGGAAGACTTTCTTACTGAGAGTGATTTGAATTGTGCAGGACCTGGCCCAAGGGGTTTCAGTGGAGAATTTCAGTATGTGACCTAGAGACTGTTTCTGTGGTATTTTGGTGAAGAATGTGGTTACTTTTTTCTCTTGTTGGAAGAGTCTGCCTGAGGCTAAGGTAAAGAGACTTGGATTAATTACATTGACAAAGGACGTCTCAGAAATGCCCATCATAGACTTTCTTCTCTGGTTAAATCTCATGAGGATCATTTTAAACAAGTGAGGCAAGGTGAGAAAGGAATAATATAAAATATATGGTTCCAATATTAAAGGGGCCCCAGGAACTGAAATGAAGCTGACTCCTGTGTTCAAGAATATTAAATTGAATTAAGGGAGTTTTGACCTTGTGGCAAAAATAAGGGAGTAAAGACATGGAAAGATTTCACACAGCTAAATTTAGACCTAAGCTCAGTACTACAATTGTTTAATCTCAGCAAGCAAAGACAAGCAAATCTCTGAGTTCAAGGCCAGCCTAGAACAGAGCAATTCTAGGTAAAAAAAAAAAAAAAAAACAAACTTATATCCAGGTTTGGTGGCCCACACCTTTAATTCCTGGAGACAGGCATGTAGATCTCTTGAGTTCAAGGTCAATCTACAAGGCAAGTTCCAGGACAGCCTAGCTTAGGTAGAGAAGAAACAGGAAAACAGAAAGCTGATGATAAATGTGATAGAACAAGGGGCCATGTTTCATCCCCAGCAAGCAGCAGAACTTGGCAGCCGTGATCACGTGGCTCTTGCTTTTGAGCCCAGAATAGAAGGAGCTACTGGGACAATTCATGTTGATTAACTGGAGTTAAGAAACTAGTAGTGATTATGTAGAGACCAGCATAACTGCGGTGAAATCTTCTACAAAGTGTTTTCTGAGAGCACAAAAAGCTGTGTTCCCGAGATAGTCAGGGTTGTACCTTCTGCTGCAGCTATACTTGGTAATGTGTAAGAGTCACCCAGGCATCCTGGTGTTGAAGGGATGAAGGTGTCATGAACAGCTGAGGCTTAGCACTGTGAGAGGCCTTTGGTGAAGGTGCAGCCCCAGTTGCAGTTGACGCCCTAGGACTGAAGGCTTCATGCAAAGGATTTGAGGCTTGGCACCATGAAGAGAGCCTATGAGAGGCTGTTGGTGAAGCCTACTTGCAGCAGAAGACCCCAGTGTATTGGAGATGCCAGTATCATAGGATGATCACCAAGAACAGCAGCAGCAGTGGAACAGATCAACCTGAGCTTAGAGTTCTACAGAGGGCAGAGCTGGATGCTAGACCTTTGGAGGAGCCCAGAAGATCATGTGTGGATCTCAGACATTAAAAGGAGAAGCTATAACACTGAAGCTGCCTTGGAGACCCCAAGATGTTCAAGATGCTAGAGCCCTGGTCTATCTGCTGAGAAAAGCTGCTAACAGGGAGTGGAACCAGCCCAGGTGAAAGAAGTTTGTTGCAGTCAACAAAGATGAAAAAGAGGAGTTGGAGATCTGAAGACCGCTTTGACATCAGACATAGAGATGCAGAGTTTGGGGTTTGTGCAGCTGGTTTCCTGTCTTGCTTTGGGGATTACAATTAAGTGATTGGATGAATCTCAGAAGAGACTGTGAACTTTGGACTTTTAACACTGTTGAGACTGCTATAGAATACAGGGACTTTTCAAGTTAGACTAAATGTATTTTGCATTATGGTATGTTTAGGTATGGCCCCATAGACTCATGTTTGAACAAGCCTATGGGGGCCATGGAGTGAAATGTGATGGTTTGCATATGCTCAGACCAGGGAGAGGCACTGTCAGAAGGTGTGGCCCTGTTAGAGTAGGTGTGTCACTGTATGTGCAGCCTATAAGACCCTCATCCTAGTTGCCTGGAAGTCAGTATTCTGCTAGCAGCCTTCAGATGAAGATGTAGAACTCTAAGCTCTGCCTACACCATGCCTGACTGCATGCTGCCATGTTCCTGCCTTGATGATAATGGACTGAACCTCTGAATCTATAATTCAGCCTCACTTAAATGTTGTCATTTATAAGACTTGCCTTGGTCATGGTGTTTGTTCACAGCAGTAATGCCCTAAGACAACCCCCATTTTACTTCAGAGAGGATGACGGGCAGTGAAGAACCTCCATATGGAGTTTGCTTCAAATGTGGCAAAGCTAGACACCAGCCAAACATCTGCCCTTGCTTCAACTGCAGACTGCATGCTGTCCTAACAGTAACAAGCAGGACACAGAGGAAGCTGACTGGTGAGCTTTGCCAAGATACTACTTGGTTAAGTCCTTCAATATTCTTGCTTCACAAAAAAAGTCTGTCATATACTGGGCCAGTAGCCTGAAGATGTATGCCCTAACACTGAAGCAGAATTTTGGGTGACTTGGTCCAGGCAGCCAACGATCTCTGCCATTTCTGTAGCTTTGGAAGCTGCTTGCTCTGCACTTCCTGTTTTCTCAGGGAATATTTATCCTTCTCAGGTCCCTGATGCAGGAGAAGACGAGAGAGTTACAGTCTCATACTAAGCTTAAGATATTTAGGATCTAAGAGAAATATTTAGGTCTAGGAAGATTTATTTTAGGTGGATAATTTCAAGATACATTACAAAGGTAATTAGGCACAGAACATTGAACTAATAAGATAGCTAGAACTTTGGATTCATAGGATAGATAATAGAGTAATTTCTCAATGGTTGCTAAACACAAATGAACCAGACATTATGAATGTAATTCTTATACTTTTATATTATAACTTGATTAAACTCAATTTTAAAAATTAATTCTTCCTAATTAAATAAATAATTAAATAACTAAAGAATTAATAATAATTCTTAACCACTGAGCCATTCCAACAGCCCATAATAATTCTTAATAAAGAATTAGGGATTCCTAATTAATTAAATTCTTAATTTTTTAAAGTTAAGTTTTTTAAAAAAGATTTTAGTTCTTTATTATACACACACTCACATACACACATATATGATGCGCACATTATAGCTGTCTTCAGACACACCACAGGAGGGCATGGGATCCCATTACAGATGGTTATGAGCCACCATGTGGTTGCTGGGAATGGAACTCAGGACCTACAGAAGAGCAGTCAGTTCTCTTAAACGTTGAGCCATCTCTCCAGCCCTCAAGTTAAGTTTTTATACTTGTTCTCATTGCATATAGTTTATGATGTCAGAGAAAGAGCATTTTTTAGGACTAAAGGGGACAATGTTGAAGTAATGTTGATGTACACTGTGTGAAGATGTCTCTGTCCTACCTTGCCTACCTAAAGCACCTTTTGAGTGATAAAAGGCCTATGTACAAAGGAGAGTAGAAGGCAGGACTCTGGTCAGAGAGAGGAACTCTGGGAAGAGAGAAGCATGGGGGATTCGCCACCCAGACTCTGAGGAAACAGGATGTGTGAAACTGAGGAGAGGTGACCAGCCACATGACAGAACTAGAATAGTATAAATGGGATAACTGAATATGAGATAGCTGGGAACAGGCCTAGCATAAAGCCTAGGCATTCATAAATAAATGTAAGTCTTCTGTCATTACTCAGAGCAAGGAGGGCAAGCAGGAATGTCCCACAGATGCAGCAAGAGCAAGCAGACAAAGAGCAAGCCTTTCCTTCTTCCATATCTTCATGTAGGCTTTCCCACGAGTGGAAAAACATAGAAAGTTCTTCTGGATGTAAGTTTGATGAGAGCAGGGCAGCATGAGACCTGAGACCCCTGGAGAAGTGCAGACAGGAAGGAGGCCCTGGGGCAGCTCAGTCAGCCTGGATCCCCTTTACCCTCAGCTCTGTGGGCTCAAACTCATTCCTCCCTGTTTCCTCCACAAGGTGGCACTGTTGCCCAAAGACTGTGATGCTTCTCTTTTCTCTTCAACAGGTGAGACACTGGAGGGTCTGCAGTGGGAGGAAAGATGGGGAAAGGGGACAACTTTCTCTGCAGGAACACTCTGGATGTTGGGATTTCATGGACTGTTATAAATTATCATTCAAACATTTGAATGGAATTTATCTTGTTCATCTGGAATAAAAAACAACCTTTCAAGTGCAAAGATGAGGACACACTGTGTCTTCCTCCAGTGATGAGACTGTGATCCACTTTGCACAGTAGGTCCATAAAATGAAATATACTTTTTATTTCTAATTTAATTTTATTTTTTATTTTTTGCAAATTGTCTTTCAGTACAGTGTATTCTAGTGGTCTATTCCTGTATTGCTCCAGAGCTGGCTTCATTGCCTGGTGATACAGTGTTGTCTAAAGAGCCCTGAGCCCTCAGCCCCTGACCTCACACTCTAGATGTGTAAGAGAAAGAGAGGGGGTATTTTTCAAATCATATTTTTAAAATTTGTTTTTTAGATGTATTTTTGATGAGTATAGGTACACAACCATTGGGTCCATGGAACAAACGTTACAGATGGTTGACAGCCGCCATGTGCTGATGGAACTCACCCTGGATCCTCTGCAACAGCAACAAGTGCTCTCAGCTGCTGAGCCATCTCTCCAGCCACTGTTGGAGTGTTTACATAAGGAGACCACACAGCTGATTCCCAGCATGCTGTGTGGCTTGTTGGAGGTTGTGTGCCACTGGGTTGGACACTGAGGGTTTTTTGTTTGTTTGTTGTTTTTGTTTTGTTTTGTTTTGTTCGAGACAGGGTTTCTCTGTGTAGCCCTGGCTGTCCTGGAACTCACTCTGTAGACCAGGCTGGCCTTGAACTCAGAAATCCACCTGCCTCTGCCTCCCAAGTGCTGGGATTAAAGGCATTTGCCACCACTGCCCAGCTAGGCACTGAGGTTTTTAACAGACTTCAACTATTCCCAGTGTCTCAGCCTTTTGCTTGCAAATCAAGTCCTGAGCTCTCAGCTGTTCCTCCACCACACCTCTCCTCTGCCATCATGGACTCAAATCCTCTGGGACTAGAGAACAGATTAAACACATTCTTTTATAAGTTGCCTTGGTCACAGTGTCTTATCATACCCATTAAAAACTAACTAACGGCAGTGCAGTGACACATACCTTCAATCTCAGTGTGGTGGACTGAACAGGTGGCCCCAACAGACTCAAGTGTTTGAAACCTTAGCCCACAAGGAGTGGCTCTATCAGGAGGCGAGTCCTTGTTGGAGGAAATGTATGGTTGGGCTCTGAGGTCTCCATGCTCATGCTCTGCCCAGTGTGGAATGAGAGCCTCTTCCTGGCTGCCTTTGGATAAAAATGTAGAAGTCTCTGCTCCTCCAGCACCATGTCCACCTGCACACCAGCATGCTTCCTGTTATAATGAACTAAATTCCTGAAACTGTAAGCAAAACCCCTATTACATGTTTCTCTTAGAAGTGTTGCCTTGCTCATGATGTTTCTTCACAACAATGAAACCCAAACTAAGATACCCAGCACTCCGGATGCAAAGGCAGATGTATCTCTGTGAGTTCAAGGCCAGCTTGGTTTACATAGTAAGTTCCAGGACAGCCAGAGCTGTGCAGACACACCTTGTTTCAAAACAGAATAAAAGAAGAAGAAAAGAAATAGAGACAGATCCTTTCTGTGGAGCTGCCTAACCCCAACAGCATCCTTAGGTTGGTCAGGATGAAACCTAAGAGCATCAAGTTCCCATGGAAAATATTCACAGCACCTAATAAGAGTGGTTCATGGAAACAGGTTCTGCTGAATCCTGGTGAGGCTGCTGGGCTGCTGTGGAGACCTGCATGGGAGGTGACTGGAGTTCACACCTGTACTCTCACACATTTGTCACTCTGTGTGGTGAGTGACTCTCCTCAGGAGTCCCCACCCATCTCTGCTCTTCTTTCCTATTCAATTCTATATGGCTTGGATTTGAAGAGATCCACAGAATCAAAAAATGTATAAATTTACTCTTTCCTCACACTACTGATCAGGGATGATACCTCACATCACCAGTGTGTACTCTCTGGCATGAGAATCATCTTTCTTCCAGTGTCCACACTGCACAGGCCTGAGGATGATCACATCCAGTGTCCCCCACACCTGTGACATTCATGTCCCTCACCTCATCAGCTCATAAGTGTGAGTGAAGGTCAGACAGAGAGTGAGAGGGTCAGAGATTACATAACTTCTGCCACACTGTCATCATTATTCTGTGTTATAGTCGATGACAGTTGCTCTCCTACTGTGACTGAGTCATTACAGTAACTGTGTCTTGTATGTGTGTACACAGGGCAAGTGCAGTGTAGACAGAGATCAGCACCCTGCTCTCTGGAGTCTCCACAGAGATCTCTCTTCAGTGGACATGGGGGTCTCCTGTGCTGAGACAATGACTCAGGTCTACACGATCAATCTCAGGACTGGGAATGAAGATCCTTGTAAATAAAACACACCCATCTGGAACTAGAAAGGCTTCATATGGGAAGATACAAGAGGAGTCTGAGTCTAAGTCTGAGGCTGAGAAGACAGATCTTGAGGGAAGAGGCAGAGTCTCCTCTTTACAGGTGAGAGTCCTGCATTCAGCCTTGGCAGTGTGAGCTCAACACTGCAGGTGAACACAGCCTGGTGTCTGTGGGGATCATGTGGGGCTTTCAGGACATAGTCTCTGCTTTAAAAAGAAGCATCTCTCCTCTGCATCCCCAACTGCTTGTGTTGCCATCATATTCTCAGAAGTGGCTTTTCTTCTAGAAGACTCCAGGGTCTGACTTCTGAGTAGAAGAAAAAGGAAGGGTGGAGGAGAGGACACAGAGAGTCTGGCCTGCGGGTCTCTCCTGGAGTCCAGACAGCTTCTGGGTCAGAACTCAGAGACACCATGAAAAACAGTGCTTTGTCCACAGTGCCTTTGTGGACAGGCAAAGTCTTAGTCTCCAGGCGGTGAGGTCAGGGGTGGGGAAGCCCAGGGCTGGGGATTCCCCATCTCCCCAGTTTCACTTCTGCTCTTAACCTGGGTCAGGTCCTTCTGCTGGGACACTGATGATGCGCTGGCAAGTCTCTCCTGGTAACGTGATCCTGCAGAACCAATGAGCATCTTCGCGGGCACTGGTTATAAAGTCCATGCAGCCCGTGGGACTCAGACATCCTGGATCCATGATGGGGGCGATAGCACCACGCAGGCTTCTCTGGCTGCTGGTGGCCGCCCTGGCTCCGACCCAGACCTGCACGGGTGAGTGCGGGGGTCCGGAGGGAAACGGCCTCTGCGGGGAGGGGCGGGGGCGACACCGAGGAAGCCACGTTTCCACGTCGCCCACTAGACCCTCCGCCCGTTCTCCACCCGAGCCCCGAGCCCTGCTCCCCTCCTGGCCCACGCACTCGCCTGGGGTCCCGGGAGGAGGTCGGGGTCTCACCGAGCGCCGCCCCCAGGCTCACACTCGCTGCTGTAATTCTACACTGCCGTGTCCCGGCCTGGCCTCGGGGAGCCCCGGTACATGGAAGTTGGCTATGTGGACGACGCGCAGTTCGTGCGCTTCGACAGCGACTCGGAGAATCCGAGATATGAGCCCCGCACGTGGTGGGTGGAGAAGCAGGGGCCGGAGTATTGGGAGCGGAACACACAGGTCGCCAAGAGCAATGAGCAGATTTACTGAGATACCCTGAGGATCCTGCTCCGCTACTACAACCAGAGCGAGGACGGTGAGTGACCCCGGTCGGAGGTCACGGCCCCTCCACGTCCAACACAGGGACCGGAGACGTCCTGAATCCCAAATCTGAGATTTGGGAGCAAATCTGATCCCGGACTGGTTTCCCTTTCAGTTTGGAGGAGTCCACAGGTGGGATGGCGAGGGGGCGGGGCGGAACGGGTGGGCGGGGCTGACCGCGGGGTCCCTCAGGCTCTCACACCTACCAAGGGATGTATGGCTGTGACGTGGGGTGGGGTCGGACGGGAGCCTTCTCCGTGGGTACTGGCAGTTCGCCTACGACGGCCGCGATTACATCTTCCTGAACCAAGACCTGAAACCGTGGACCGCGGCGGACACAGCGGCGCAGATCACCCGACGCAAGTGGGAGCAGGCTGATATTGCAGCGTATTCCAAGGAATATGTGAATGGCACATGCGTGGAGTGGCTCCGCACGTACATGGTGCGAAGGAAGAAGAAGCTGCTGCGCACAGGTGCAGGGGCCGCGGGCAGCTCCTCCCTCTGCCCTCGGCCTGGGGCTCAGTCCTGGGGAAGAAGAAACCCTCAGCTGGGGTGATGTCCCTGTCTCAGAGGGGACAGAGTGTCCCTGGGTCTCCTGATCCTCATCACAATGACTGCACTGACTCTCCCAGGGCTCAGCCTTCTCCCTGGACAGTTCCCAGTCTGTCTCGGGAGGGAAGGAGACAATTTCATGACTTAATAACAGCAGGGGCTCCCTGCTGTCAGCCATGGCCTCTCCCAGGTCTGGTTCTCTGCCCACACCCACTGCCTGTGGACACTGACACCTGTGTGTGTGTGTGTGACACCTGAGTGTGCCAGCCCTTACACCTCAGGACCAGAAGTCTCCTTTACCTGATGGGAGACAAGCACTCCATTACACTGAGCTGTTTCCCCCAGTTTGTAGAACTTTACAAAGAACACATTCTAGCAGATCCCTCCCTGTTTGTAGGGTTTGTATCCCTTCGACAACCCAATTCTATCTATTCCTACAGTGGTGAATGGTCACATGAGCCCTGATGGGGTTCTCTGGAGGAATATAAACTGTGGGATTTCTTTTTCTTTTTCTTTTTTTTCTCTTTTCTTTTTTGTTATTTCTTACGTTCTTTGTTGTTGTTGTTGTTTTGTTTTTTTTAGACAGGGTTTCTCTCTGTAGCCCTGGCTGTCCTGGGCTTGTGAGCACTTGTGAGTCAGAGGCAAGGGTATTTCTGAGTTCGAGGCCAGCCTAGTCTACAGAGTGAGTTCCAGGACAACCAAGGCTACACAGAGAAACCAGGTTTCGAAAAATTAAAAAAGAAAAAAGAAAAAAAGATGACCACAGTGGTTGAGTCTCAGTGGTGACACCCTTCCAGTAGCATATGGCTATATTTTCTAATTTAGATATGAACTGAAACACATATTAAATTACTGATTTTCATTCTATCTTCCATTCTTTAACTACCTGTCTCATGATATAAAACATTACATAAGGAAGACCATGCTGACCCACTGGCTCATGTGGATTCCCTCTTAGCTTCTGAGACACCCAGGAATATGTGCAGTTCTGTGCTGAGGGGACCAGCTCTACCTACTGGTCACTTGTACAGTGAAAGTTGAAGGGTTCAAACAGACACATAGTTCAGTATTATTGATTTAACTGTGCCTAGTGTAGATTTCAATTTGCTTTGCTAATTGTAGATTTCTTAAATCTTCCAAACAGAACCCCCAAAAGGACATGTAGCTCATCATCCCAGACAAGAAGGTTTTGTCACCTTGAGGTGCTAGGCCCTAGGCTTCTACCCTGCTGACATCACCCTGACCTGGCAGTTGAATGGGGAGGACCTGACCCAGGACATGGAGCTTGTGGAGACCAGGCCTGCAGGGGATGGAACCTTCCAGAAGTGGGCATCTGTGGTGGTGCCTCTTGGGAAGGAGCAGAATTACACATGCCATGTGCAACATGAGGGGCTGCCTGAGCCCCTTACCCTGAGATGGGGTAAGGAGGGTGTGGATGCAGAGCTGGGATCAGGGAAAGCTGGAGCCTTCTGCCGATCCTGAGCTGGTCAGGGCTGAGAGCTGGGGTCATGACCCTCACCTTCATTTCCTGTCCCTGTCCTTCCCAGAGCCTCCTCCATCCACTGACTCTAAACATGGTGACCATAGCTGTTCTGGTTGTGCTTGGAGCTGTGGCCATCATTGGAGCTGTGGTGGCTTTTGTGATGAAGAGGAACAGAAATGCAGGTAGGAAAGGGCAGGGTCTGAGTTTTCTCTCAGCCTCCTTTAGAAGTGTGCTCTGCTCATTATGGGAGACACAGCCACACCCCGCATTGCTGCTGTCTCCAACTGGGTCTGCTGTCAGTTCTGGGAACTTCTAGTGTCAAGATCTTCCTTGAACTCTTACAGCTTTTCTTCTCACAGGTGGAAAATAAAGAGACTATGCTCCAACTCCACTTTAGTGTAGGGGACAGGATTGTCCCCAGGGCCATTGGAGTGAAGCTAGGGATGTTGGGAGCTCTGGAAATCCATAATAGCTCCTCCAGAGAAATCCTCTGGGGGCTTCAGTTGTACCGTGATATGAATACATCCATGTACATATTCATAAACATATACATTTGTTTTGTTTTACCCTAGTCAGGGACAGCTCCCGGAGCTCTGATATGTCTCTCCCAGATTGTAAAGGTGACACTCTGGGTCCTGACTGGGGAGGAGCAATGTGGACATGATTGGGTTTCAGGGACTCCCAGAATCCCCTGTGAGTGGTGGGTTGTTGGAATGTTGACTTCATAGTGATTGTTCTCTAGCATGAAGACAGTAGCCTGGTGTGGACTGAGTAACAGAAAACATCTTCAGGTTTCTCCTGTGATGTCAAGAGCCCTCAGTTCTCTTTAGACAACACTGTCTGATGTTCCCTGTGAGCCTGTGGGCTCAAGTGGAGAACTGTGAAACCCAGTCCACCCTTGCACACCAGGATCTTGTCCCTGCACTGCTTGTGTTCCCTTCCACAGCCAACCTTCTGGTCTAGGGGGCATCTGCATCCTGTCAGCTCCATGCTGCCCTGAACTGCAGGTCCTCACTTCCACATTGAGAATAAGAATCTGAATGTGAACTGGATTTATACATCATTGACCTGAGGGTGATTTACAGGTAAATAAGGGATTGAGAATAGTTAGATTTTGTGGAGGAAATAAATGACAGATGGAGAACCTTCCAGAATCTGGTTCACTATGCTGTGTGTATCTCTTGAGACAGGATGAGGCTGTGGGAGCTGAGTGTAAGTGAGGATGTGCCCAGATGAGATTCTTGTTATCTGAGACAAGATCACACTCACCTCTGTCTCCTCCTGGCTCTGTCCTCTTCATCACTGTGAAGCACATGCTGAGAGTTTGTGATCACAGGGACACAGGATGGCCAGAGCCTTGTCCTGTCCCCAGGATGATGAGCAGCCCAGGCTGTTGTCTAGTCTGTGGTTCTTTACTTTGTCTTCTGTGTTATTTCTTATATTTTTAGTTTGTATAAATTAATGGGCCTACTCTTGTTCCTGAAAGTGCTTCCTGTCTCATTCTCCTCATAGATGTCCAAGTGTGACAGCAGTAAGAGGTGTTTTTCTCTTTTTGTCACTACCAGACACAAGGATCCTGCTCTCAGCATACTGTGGGCTACACTGATGAACTAAACTCTCCTGAGTTCCTGCCTGCTTCCAGGTGCCTCCATGGAGTTCTTCCCATCTTTCCCCAGCTAACCCTGGATTGCAGGATCCACACAGAGGAGGGACCCACAGGCTCTCATCAAAGATCTGGTCCTGTTGGACCTGTGCTGTGCCCATGGCCCCTGTCCTTCCCTGGCTCTGAGGATCTTCGTGCTGACTTTAGAGAAGATTCCAGAGTTGATGGGATGAGTCTACTTTAGACTTATATTTATTTTAAAAGCTGGTCCAGGGACTAGACAGATGGCCCATGGCAGAGGCAAACTGTGCTCCCCTGTGACTCTTATCAGGGGGTTTTGCCTTCCACAGATTTACTGACTTGGATTAAGTATGATCTGATTGTAACAAGGCAAACATGGTAGAAATAAGTGACACACATGTTTTTATATGTTTTATCTTTCTTCCATGGGATGAAGACTCTGTCACACCTGGTGTGAAACCTTTTCCTCTTCTGTCCAGTGTCCACACTGTTCACAATGCACAGGGCTGAGGTGCTCAGGGGCTGACTCAGCTGTCAGATGCACAGAGTCACTGTCCTAATGCCTTGGTCATTCTTTCTCTTACCTCTTAGGTCTGTCACATTCCACCAACACAGGGGTGAGCACAGGGGAAGGAACTGAATCACATCTATTCCATTACCCTGTTCTCAGCATTCTGCATGCAACTGTTAATCATCTCTTACTGCAGTTGATGTAGCAACCTTTTCATAGGAGTGTGCACACAGTAACACACAGTGCAGACAGGGTTTACTGCTGTACAGGGTTCAGACACAGGCTCCCAGAAAGAATCTTTTTCCCAGCAGAGAAGGGGACAACTGTATTGAAGGAATGCATGGATGCACACATGTTGGTTCATAAGTGGTCTCAAGATTTAAATATATTAGACTGGAAGAGTAAGGGAAACACTTGGGGAGGGGCAGCAGGAGAGGCAGGACAGGGAGATTAGAGGGCCATGATTTACATATATGTAAATGCCACAAACTAGCTGAGCATAGAGTTGTGCTGTTGATCCCAGAACCCCATAGGGGGATCCAGAATGTTAGGGATTCAAAGCTTGTTTCCTGCAGTCCCTGCTGCTGTGAGACAGAGGAGCTGGTGAGCACTCCTTCAGGAAAGGCTGCATCCCCACACTCCTAGGAGACCTAGGGCCCTGCCTGGGAACATGCAGACTCAGAGGAGCACCATGTGAGAAGTGGTTGGAAGAAGAGAACTGGCACCTGAGCTGACACTCACAGCTCATCCAGCTTATTCCACAGGAGCTTTGCGTCTGCACAAGGTTTACAGGACAAAGATCTTATGGATAAATGTTGCCTGCTGTAAAAGATAAGATAGTCCAGGTTCAGGAATCACTACCAGACACTGGAGAACACCTCAAAGCTCTGCTCTCTCCATCACAATGAGGTACCTGCTGAGAGTCTATGATCACAGGCACATAGGCAAGGACAGAATCATTGTCCTGTCCCCAGAATTATGAGCCCCCAAGGCTGAAGATCAGACTCAAGCAGGGATGCTTTAAAGTGCTTGGTACACAAGATAAGTCACACTACATTTCCTCCTACCCACTGAACTAAAGCTAAGGGCAGTTTATTGTCCTGGCCAGAGCTGCTGCTTTGGTCTGCGGTCAGGGTCTAAGCAAGAGAGAGAGTGGGGATGGAGGGGCAAAAGATGCAAAGAATGGAGACAAGACAGGGTGTGTGATCAAATCCCACGTCTCTTTTACTGAAAGGAAATCCTGGATATATATATACTTTACCACGTGCCTTGCAGCCGTGGACAAGCAGGGGAACACAACTGAAGATACTTTACCGTGTGCGCCTTGTAGCTGGGGGCATTAAACAACAAAACCAGATATGTGACCAAAACAAGATGTTATCAGAGTGTGCTCAGCTGTTATAGGCTGTTGAAAACAAGTCTCTTCTCAGGGTATATGGCTCGAGATGGCGGCAAAGATGATAGCCGCTTTCTGCTAGGAGTGGGCTCCCAACAGTTTATATAGCATTTTCACAGAATTTACGAGGGCAGTTATACAGTTACCTCTTAAACAATAACCACGAAGGCTGAACTCCAACAGTGGTTCCCAGGCCCAGTTTCTAGGTAACAGATTTGCACATTATAACAATGGGTGTTAGCTAAGTGGCTTCTGTTTGCCCAGGTTTATTATGTTAAGGGCCCAGCTTCTTGATTACTTCTTATCTTGGGCTCTTCTCCTGAAATGTGTACTTAAGTCTCTGGAAAGTGTTCTTCCCAGGAGTGTCCTGGGGCAGTTAATTTAAAGTTTGAACTAAGACTTGAAATTCCTACATTTGGTTCCTACAGTCTGATTAAGTCTTTCCTACCACTGCTTGTCGTGCAGAATTGTGTGGTGCAGCTGCAATGCACTTTATAACGTGCAAAGATTTCCTTTATCTTACTGGAGACATGTGCATGGAGTTGTCAGTTCTAGTTTGCACAGGCAATTCCATAGGAGCCATTCCTTCCAGTAAATTTGTAATTACAGAGATACCCTCTTCAGAACTCAAAGCAGTTGCACATTGAAAGCCTGAGTATATATCAATGGTATGGTGTACAAATGTTAGTTTTCCAAATTCTTCAAAATGAAACACAGCCATCTGCCAGATTTCATTATTTATTTATTTTTTTGGTGCCCTTTGAGTTACTTCCAGACTGTAACAGAGTTTGGTTATACAAAAAACAGGACATTTCTTTATGAATTCCTTGGCTTGTTGCCAGGTGATAGAAATTTTCTTCTTTAAGCCTTAACTTTTATAATACTGTTTTCATAAATATCTGAGGCTTCTAACACATTTCCTATGAATAAGTGGTCAATTTCTTCATTTTCTTGTGCTAGTGTACCTGGCAAGCCTGTGAGAGATTGAATATGGGTAATATATCATGCATAGTTTCTACTTCTGATTGCCTGTTACAGTTGCAAAAAAACAAGGTTATTTCTGAATTATTAGAAATAAATTCAGCAGTTGTTATGTGCTGAACAACTGTTTCTGCATACTGAGACTCGGTAACTATATGAAGAGATTCAGGAAAATCTGACACCATAAGAATTGCATACAACTTTGATTTTTGAACTCAAGGATATTGGCTTTGAATTACTTTGCTCATTTTTTTCCCCTGATTTATAAGCAGCCATTACTAACTTATTTCCATCACAATGGAATGTAAGTGCTTCAGGAATTACCATTTCTTTTACAATACATGGGGGAAATCCACTTAATTCTTTTTATAAGCTGTATTTTCTTGTTTTAAAATATTTACCAATTTCTCCCAAATAGTTGTTATAAACTCTTTGCCAATCTTACTGATTACCGATAATGAAGTGATCTCAGCATTAGTATAGGGCTCTATAATTTCTGCTGTGACTATTACTGACAATTGACAGAGTTGTACTTTTATAATTAAATGAGAAACTTTTTCTATATAAGACTTTAATATTTTTTATCTTGATTGTGTGCTGAGAAGATTATTTCTAAAATACTACTTTCCTTTTCATAATGAGCCCAGTAGGAAAATGAGTTGAAGGAAAAATAACCAAAATACAGTTCAGTTTGGGATCTCTGCTATCCACATAAACATCATGGAGTCTCTTTTCTGTTAAGGTTAACTCTTTCTCTGCTTCCCTTGTTGGCTGTCTTGGACTGTCTATGCCTGGATTTCCTTGTAACCTTTGAAACAAATTAATTTGACTCTTGAGCAGCTAATCCAATTGTGGGCCAGAGCCAATTGGTATCTCCCATTAGTTTTTGAAAATCATTGAGATTTCACAACTGATTTCTTTCGATCTGTACCCTCTAGAGTTGAATATTTTGTTGACTTATTTTATAATGTAGATAGTGAATAGAATCTTCCTCTTTGTATTTTTTTTTTCCCAGAAGCAATCTGCAAACCTCAACAAGGAAAAATTCTTCTGGTTTCACCAAACATTTTCTCTAAAGTATCTGCATCAGAATCAGCCATCAGAATATCATTCATGTAATGGTAAATAATGGATTAAAGAAATTGCCTACAAATTATTTCTAGCAATTGTTGCATTAAATATTGATGTAGAGTTGGAGTGTTTAACATTCCCTGTGGAAGAACTATCCACTGATATCTTTTTACAGGTTGAACATTATTGTAAATAGGTGGTGTGAAGGCAGTTTTCCCTGTCTTGCCCTTGCAAGGGGATAGAAAAAAAATTAACCTTTTAAATTAGTTGCAAACAATAACAAAGATAAAGGAATTTCAGACAGAAAAGGACCCATTTGTTGGGGTTGCTCTGGTGGTGCTATGCATTCAAATCCTAAATACTGGCCCACAAAATCTGGTTGCCATAGGAGAAGATCCTCACAGGCATCCAGTGATGGTATATAAACCTTGCTCCCCAAGTTAATTGGTCAATAAAAGGCTAAAGCATGTGATTGGTCATGTAGAAGGAGAAAGGCGGGGCTTGAAGATTGAGTGAGGGGTCTTAGGAGAGACTGGGAAAAGGAGAAAGAAGAGGAGGAGGAGGCTACCATGAGAGAAGATGGACCATGAGCACATGGCCAGAACAGACAGCAAGTAATAAGGGACATACGGCTATGATATAAGTCAGAATAGCTCCAAAACCTGCCCTATCTAAGCTTACAGCTTAGATTACTTAATTAATAAATTAGCAGGATGGTGTGTCTTTTATATGGATTGTCTGGAAAATACAGATCTTTTTACACCCATTGGTTTAATTACTCTATTCATTGCTCTCAAATCTGTAAACATTATCCACCACCCCAATTTCTTTTGTATAACAACTACAGGGGAATCCCATGAGCTGATAGACTCTTCCATATGTTGAGCCCCCAGTTGTCCTTCTACCAGCTGATCAAGCGCCTGTAGCTTTTATTTAGTTATGGGCCACCGATCTATCCACACATGCTTGAGAGTCAACCATTTTAAGGGTAGGGCTGTAACTTTAATTTTTTTCAAATGTTATTTTTAATGATGTTTTTAAAATGCTTTAACCTCTCTCTTAGCCCCAGTCCCCCACCCAGAGGTAGCAGGAAGGAAAGGATACATGGGAATTGGACCTGTTTACAAAGGTTTTTTGAGTAACTCTCTCTGTGTTGTCTGGAAATGGGCAGTTTAGTTCACAGGTTAGTGTTGGTAGCTCAATCTATTTGCAAACATTTAATGGATGTAACTAGCAGTTTAGTTTGGTAGAGTCGGGATAGCAAACATGAATCAGCAGTGGTAGCAGTACCTAGCACAGACAGCCAGGCCTCCCCAGTCAGCAGGAGGGACCCAGAACAATGTCAGGAGGAGTTTTTGATTGTGTCTCTTTCAAGGAAGCAAAGATCAGCAAAGACTTGAGACCCACAAGGGTCATGCAGCTAGCTGTACCAGCAAGCCAAGCTCAGCCAGAGTCAGTGTCAGTTGAGTCCTATTTATACTCTCCAAACATCACATGTCTTCCATAGGTCTTGCCTCTGCATGTGTCTGTCTCAGCTGACATTACTCTGCCAATCAGCCTGAGTCTGCTAAAGCAAAAAGAAACTGTACCACACAGCCAAAAGATTTTTGGTTCCTATCTCTAGGGAGTCCTGACAAATGCAGCTCAACCACGAAATGTAAGGCACACAACACATGCACATCGTTAGTGAAAAATCTTACATCATGTGTCCTTTCCGGTGCTTGCTTTAACAGAATATCCTTTCACCTGTGTCTGCTTCACCAAAATGATCTTTCACAATTGTGTCCACCTTAATGAAATGGTCTTTCACATTTTCGCCCCAGCAGAACACCATACAACTCAACTGCTTTTCCAAAGAACCCTTAGTTTCCACTTCATAGGGCCATTGGTATCATTTCAGCAGTGGCCCCTCTTATAAATTTGGAAACACAGTCCCTGTTGTGTCTTGGTTTAGAACAACTGTCACAGTCTGTTGTTGGTCTGGATGACAGTTTTCAATACTTTCCCCAGAGGCATCTTCCATTTCACCCCATTTTTAGGGATTCTCTCTCATATTCAGGGAATATTAATCTCTGTTCACAGCTGCTGTAATAAATCTCATCTCCATGAATTTATGGCTATGTCAGCCACATGAGGCCTTTACGTTCCCATATGACTTTCTGGGTCCACCATTTAACCCATCACACACTTTGTTTTACCTGAATTTTCATGTCCTAGAAACTGGGTAGAAACCTTTTGAAGTAGCCATTCTGAAATCAAAGATTGTATTGCAAAATGATAGTTACATCAGCTCCTGTATTCACAAAACCTTCTGTTTAAATGTCATTCACTTGCAATTTTAATTTTGGCCTCTAATCGTTGACAACTGTTTGCCAGAACACACATTTTCCAATACCCTTAACCCTCCTGATTTTTCTACAGAAGCAGCTCAGTCTTTGATGTAGGGAAACTGTAACCACTCAGCAATCCCATCACCCGTGTTAACTTGTGTCTCTCTTTTACATAAGTCATTAATTCAGTTTCCCCTTTGAAATCTTCAACTATAATCCCTGGATGAACAGTTAATCCTTGGGAAATCAAACTGTTCCTCCCCAAGACCATTCCTGCTGCCCCTGAGGGCAAAGGGCCATGACACTCCAGAAGTTATTTTATAACCTTGAATATTTAGGAATAGCATAAGGTGTTTACCTATGGCCAAGTTTAGAGCAGCACTGGCTGTGGAAGCTTGCATTAGATCTGCAGTGCTTAGTTGAGGTTTTCTGCCTGCTTGTTATTTCCTGGCTGACGAGAGGCAAACAGCTCATACTTTTTCGATGTGGGGACTTGAGCTACCCCCCCCCGCCCCCTTTATTTCCTGATGACAAGAACTGGCCTTGGATATCTCTCTAGGACCTATACTCATTGGTCCAGTAGCAACCCCTGTCACATTGCCTGTGCACTCCTGGAAGTCTAGCCTTTCTTTCTGGTTTATACTTAGAAAATCCATTGCGCTTAGAGATGGCTTGTTCACAATTTTGTTTCAGATGACCATGTTTCCCACAGTTAAAGCACCAGGAATTTTTAGATCGAAGGCCTTGACATACTTGGTCAAAGTCTTTTTTTACTATATATTCCATAGTTAAAGCACCATGGATTTTGAGATCTAAAGCCTTTAGATATGGCTTGCCCAATTATCTTGGCAATATAGAGGCTAGAACCAATATTGGTTTTCTCCCCGAACCACTGTTCTGTAGGTGCTGCCCTCGACTTTAATGACCTGACAACATTTTGCATTCTGTATGTACATTTTCAAATATCAAGGTCTCAATTTGCACTTGTCTCTAATCAGGGTCTGACATGACTTTGTTCACAGCTGAAACGAAACTTTGCAAAAAAATAAATCAGTGAAGGCTTCCCCTGAGTCTTGCATAATTTTTCTAAAAGATGTGGGATTCTTCCCTGGTTCCTCAACTTTGTTCCTAACTCTTAAAGCTGCTAAACAACATTGTTCTAAGTCTGTTTCTCCAAACTGAACCTGTTCATGTATAACCATCCACTGGTCCCTCACTATATCAGTTCCCCTTACTCTACTGTGCTGTTCTGATTGCTGTTCTTGTGTACCTATCCACTGGTCCCTCACTATATCAGTTCCCCTGACTGTACTGTGCTGTTCTGATTGCTGTTCTTGTGCACCTATTCACTGGTCCCTCACTATATCAGTTCCCCTTACTCTACTGTGCTGTTCTGATTGCTGTTCTTGTGTACCCATCCACTGGTCCCTCACTATATCAGTTCCCCTGACTCTACTGTGCTGTTCTGATTGCTGTTCTTGTGCACCTATTCACTGGTCCCTCACTATATCAGTTCCCCTTACTCTACTGTGCTGTTCTGATTGCTTACAACCCCTCTCCCCCATGGCAACCACTGTAACTGAGGACCAGCCTCGAGTATAGCTGTTACAAATCCTCCTCAGTCTTGGGGAATAATTTTGAGACTACTATTTTGAGTAGTCCAATTATATAGAATTTGTCTCACGTAGGACAAGTGGATCTCACAAGACATCATTGCCTCCCTCTTTAAAATATCTTACATTCATCATTTCTACAGCACCCTATCCTTTATTGTCATAATCTTATAGATTATCTCCACTAGCAAGCATATGCTATGGAACTACTTGGAATGTTGTTGGTGATTCTGTGACCCAGGACAGCCTGTCTTCAAAAGGTGCTGAGGGTTTAACCCTGTCTCCTGAACGTGGCTGTGTCATCTGACCATCCTCCTGCTTTTCCATTGTTTGACTTGACTGCCCTCTGACCCAACTCCTTCCCCTCTTCTACCTAGGTGTCTCTCTCTCTCTCTCTCTCTCTCTCTCTCTCTCTCTCTCTCTCTCTCTCTCTCGTTCAGTCACTGGAAATGAACCTATTTGTTCTCCCTTTTCTTGTGATTGACATTATTCAACCTTGTCTGCCTCTAATCTAATTTCTCTAGCTGCACAGCCAATTCTGTTACTATTTCAGAAGAAAGAGACAGAAACCAACCCTGCTGATTTCCTTTTTTCTCCATGTTTTGATCCACAAACTTCTCCATTTCTTCCTGTTTTGTCCAGTTTCTCAGTCGAGTCTTTCTTCCATTTATAAACAAAATAGCACAAATGATGGAAAGTGGAAAAGAAATTTGCTGCTGAAATCCCTGTGGGGTGTGTCCCAAGAAATAACTCAGCAAGCACGCTGTTGGCTTTTTGAAACAAAGTATCCATCCCTACTTTTCCTGCCTTTTGCTCTATCGTAACTGAAATAAATTCTCCCAGTCAACCTTTTCAACCTTTTTATAAACAAAATAGCACAAAATGAGGAAAAGGAGAAAAAACCTGCTGCTGACAACCATACAGGGCATGTGCCAAGAACAGACACAGAAAATACCCTGTTGGCTTTTTGAAACAAAGTATCCATCCCTCTTTTTCTTGCCTTTTGCTTTATGGTACTGAAGTGAACCCTCCCATTCTGCATTGCCCCACATTTGGCATCAATTATAAAATGTGGGTTTTATTTTCAAACAGTAATCGGCTCTGTGGTCCCTAAGCTGTGAGCTGCAATCAATTAAAGCTGCAACCAGTCCCTTCTTCCTGTCCCAGCCTACAGTGACATGCCCCCCACAGGAGCTGTCAAAACTGTAGTCTCCTGTCAAAATGGTGGGGGGGGGGCACATAACATCTCATCCTGCAGCTCTCACAGGAGCTGTCCAGGGTTAGGCATATCCTTTCCACCTCAGCCTACTCCTGTCTTGAGGATCTATTCACAATGGGAACACCTTTCCTGCCTCAGTCAAAGCCTTGGTAAAAATACCACCCCAGGAGCTGTCCCGCAGAAGCTGTCCATAGTGACAGCATCTCCTCTCCAACTTCCCCCAGCAGCTCCACAACGATGGTCCTGTAATGTTATATTTTTCTCAGCCCTACTTTTGTTGTTTTGTTTTTTGAGACACGGTTTCTCTGTGTAGCCCTGGCTGTCCTGGAACTCACTCTGTAGACCAGGCTGGCTTACAAACTCAGAAATCCGCCTGCCTCTGCTTCCCAAGTGCTGGGATTAAAGGTATGTGCCACCACCGCCCGGCTTCAGCCCTACTTTTAATATGGGTTTTTAAATACTTTAACCTCCCTTCTAGCTCACCAGCCACCAGAGGTAGTGGAAAACAAAGTTTATTATTATTAAAGTTTATTATATGGGGGAAGTGGACTTGCTTAGAAATAGTTCTTTGGAGCAAATCCCATCTGCATTGTCAGGAAATCAGCAGTTCAGTTCACAGGTCAGCAGCAACAGCTCAATCCACTCACAAACACTTCAAGGATACACCAGCAGTGCAGTTCATTAGTGTTGGGATAGCAGCAGTGGTGGCATGACCTTGCAGAACAGTTAGGTCAGCCGAACTGGCTGAGTCAGCAGGAGGGATTAGGAGCAGCAGAGACACCAGAAGTTCTTTGCCATGCCTCTCTCAAGGAAGCAAAGATTAATGAATAGGAGACACCAAGAAGCACTACAAAGCAAACTATGCAAGCAAGCCAAGCGTCCCATCACTGCCCATTATGTCCTATTTATGCTCCCTCCAAACATCACATGTCCTCCATGTATCCTTCCTCAACATGTGGCTTGCCTCAGCATGTGAGTCTGTCTTAGTGAAACTCCATGTAAGTCTGTATCAATCCCAGATTATGTCACTCTGCCGATCAGCTCAGGTCCATGGAAGCATCAAGGAGCCCCCAGCAAACCACCAGAAGTTTTCTGGTGCATTTTCATCTATGGAATTCCAACAAATCAAGCTCCACAAAGCAATGTAACATGAACTACTACCTGTGTGTTGTTATTTCATAATTCTTCATCCCATGCCCTTCCACAAGCTTGCTTTAGCAGAACATCCTTTCACTTGGGTCTGCTTCAGAAAACACTCCTTTAAAAGTCTGCCTCAGAAAAACACCATCCAACACAACTGACTTTCTTTAAAAAATGAAAAAAAAAAAAAAGTTTCAAGTTCATGGCACCTCAGAGAAGTTGGCTGCAGCTTCCTCTCAGGACTATGTGGTTCCTGAGGTCCTGATTCTCAGGTAAACCCTTCTGCTGGGATAAATTCTTCCCTCAGAGCAGTGTAATTCCTGGGCTTCTGAGTCCTAGGATACCCTCCTGTCTTAACAGAAACACTTACATTTTGGCCAGTGACTGGAATAGGCTCTCCTGGTGCCTGTGCTCCCCGAGTCCTGGGGTCTGAGCTGCAGAATGCTATTCCCTATTCCCAGTTGGCCTGCCAGGTAAGGAGTCGTACCTTCTGGTTCACTGGTTACTTGACATCCCATCCACCAGGGACAATTAAGTAAGCTTCCTCTTCTTGAAGTGGAAAACTCTGGTTTCCTTGTAAAGTCAAATATGTCAAATGATGCTCTGCTTGGGCACACAGGTGAAAGGATGTTTTTGCTAAAGCAAACATTTGAAAGGATATGTATGTTGAGAAGGAGTAGAAAGATGACCCAACAGATGGTGGACAACACTGCATGGTATTGGCACCTGGCCATTCCTTACTGGTCATCACTTCAAAAAAAGAAATGGTGGTGTTTGGAGGCTTCTTACCACGTCTGTGGACTCGGGCCAACTGGCAGAGTGAAGAGGAAGATTCTGGGTATGTCTCCTGATACAGACTCACATGGAGTTTTGCTGAGCTGTGGGATTTTCAGAGGGGGATTAATAGGACTCAACGGACAGTGATGGCAGGCTTGCATTGCTAGCTTTACAATGCTTCTTGGGTCTCGAGTCTTTGTCTTCCTTGATCTTCACCTCATTGAGAGAGTCACAGCAGAGAACTTCTCTTGGTGTCCCTGCTGGTCCTGATCACTCCTGCTGACTCTTGTTGATTGAGCAAAGGCCTGGGTGTTTCTGCTGGGTTGTGCCACAGCAGCTGATCCCTTTTTGCTGTCCTAAAAGCAGTGCTGGTATCCTGGCAATTGGAGACTGAAACTGCCCCAAGAAACTACTTCTAAACACCAATCCTTGAAAGGTGTTTGTGAGTGGATGGAGCCACTGCTGATTTGTGTAAACTATACAACACAGATTGGATTTTCTCCAAAGAAATATTTCTAAACAGGTCCACTTCCCCCTGTATCCTAATAAATTTTCTTTTAAACTATCTCTGGTGGGTGGTGGGCTAGAAGGGAGGTTAATGCATTTAAGAGCCCCTATTGAAAGTAGGCTTGGAAAAATCTAAGCTTACAGCTTCTGGTCAGTGTAAATACTTCCCTGACTCTGAGGAAGTGACCGTTGAGTGTGCAGCACCCCTCTGGTAGTCTTGGAGGTGGAGGAACCTCCAGCCACAGTCTTTAAGGCTATGCCTGGCCCTCATCACCTGACCCCATTCTCCTACCAATGGAGATGCTATTCTGCACTTCTCTTACGTCTCCTGGGCCATGGCGCCCCCTACCTGCCCTTTCCTCACCTTCCCTTCAAAGCTGCATATCCCACAGCTCCTCTAGGCCCTTGTGGGTTTTGGTGCAGTCGCCTTAGGCCCTATTGGGCTACTGTAACTTTTCTGGTCCTGACTCCATTCCTCCACTTTCAGAATGGCAACCCTGCAACTTCCTTAAGCCCTGCTAGACTACTGTGACCCTTACCGCCATCTCCTACTACTCTCATTTTGGAGATGCCTGTAAAATTCAAAACTTTTCTAGGCCTTTGGGGCTTTTGAGACTCCATTCCCAACCCTTTCCTATGGACAAGATCTCAATCTTGGAATGAGAACCAGATCATGTACAGGATTCTAAGAGCTTTAGCTGAGGTGTGTGAATATCAGCATGGCTATAATCTCTGTCA
This sequence comes from Arvicanthis niloticus, assembly GCF_011762505.2. Classification (NCBI taxonomy): domain Eukaryota; kingdom Metazoa; phylum Chordata; class Mammalia; order Rodentia; family Muridae; genus Arvicanthis; species Arvicanthis niloticus. The sequence goes on along the minus strand of NW_023046021.1, from coordinate 22,018 downwards.
TGATGCAGCCATCTTCATCTTGTGAAGGATGGTGACTTCTGCAGACCCAGCAGACAAACGCTCATGCACAATAAATATTTTGTTAATGAATAAAAAATAAATAGGTCATGAGTCAAAACTAGAGAGGCAGATGGGAAGACAGAGGGAGGGCTGTGCTCAGGGGAAGTCTCAGGTGATCCTGACCTCAGTGGGAGTGGACAGGGCACTGCACTTCACAGGGCAGCATTTGTCTAGAGGTTGTATTAATAAACAGAGAGCCTGCAGAATTGGGAGGTGACTCTAGGACTTTCTCCTCCAGACTGAAACATTCCCAGCTGGAGCCAGGAGGAGGCTGGTGAGGCTCAGGAAACACAAAAGCTACAGATTCACTGAGTTTACACAATGTAACAAGTCCCTGTCAGGGTTGGACCAGCAGCAGTTCCTGGGAGAGTAGAGACTGTTGAGGGGAGCTGCTGGCTGCAGTGCAGGGAACTGCAGTGACAAAGCTGTGGTGAGTGGACACACACACTGGGCAGGGCTGCTCAGTCATTATCCCCCGACTCACACACGCTCCCATGATTATCCAGGGAGCTCAAGGTTCACCACACTGACCATGAGTAACCAGGGAGCTCAAGGTTCACCCTGCTGACCATGGATGTGTGCTTTCCTTGGTCTGCTGTCACTGTCTCTCTGGGCTGGAGGAAATGTACTCCTCAAGCAGGTGACACAGCTGTGTCTTTTGTCATCCACACACACTGTCTGTTCCAGATGTGTGCTGTCAGGTCTCTGCTTCTGAGACACACTAATACATAATACAGCTTTGCTGGCCTGAGGAACATATACTGACCAGGAAAGATGCATGTGATACAGTGTAGGAGAAATAACAAGAACAGGTTGTCTCAGGATATGAAGAAGAGAAGATGTCCAGGGTGCAGGTGAGAGGAATAGGGCAGAGCGCTGTTGGTTTTTATGATTCCTTAAGTTTTAGTGTGGCATACTGCCACCTGCCTTTATACCTAGCCATTTGAAGGAAAATGCAGGTGAATTCTGTGAGTTCAAGGCCAGTCCAGTCTACATAGTGACCCCTGTCTCCAAAAATGTTTTTAATTATGTGTATTATTACTTTTCTGTTACTGCGATTAAGCCCCATGACCATTGAGAAAAGTGTGTTTGCGATGAAGCTCCAATGGATAAGAGTGCATCATGGCAGGAAAGTGTTTCCACAAGCTGCTGGCATGGTGGGTGGAGCAGGAAGCTGAGAGCTCACATCCATAATGGAAAACAGGAAGCAGAGAGAGCAAAGTGGAAGCAGCTGGGACTTTTTACTCTCACTCTTCCCCTAGGAACACACTTCCTCATGCAAAGCCATACCTCTAGTTAAACCTCAACCTTCCCTATAGGGCCAACAAATAGGGAACAAAGGCCAACCACCCTAGCCCATGGGGATATGTCTCACTGGATCCACCTCAGTGGGTGTGTGCTTCAGTGTGGGTATGGTCATGTGAGTGCAGGGGTCCTTGGGTCCCAAAGCGGGTGTCAGATGCCCTGGATGTGGTGGTGGAAACTGTACTTGGTTCTCACAGGAGGGAAGATGCTCTCAGCCCTAAAAGTGCTGTTGAAATAGGTGTTCAGTGTGGCTTCAGTCAGAGGGGGACCTTTGAGGAAAGAGTGGGAGAGTGTAAGAAAACTTTCCCAGGGAGCTGAACCAAGTTCCTTCCAGACCATGGATCCTGCAGTGCAGATGTGCTGAGGCAGGAGCATGTCTGTGTGTTCTGAGAAGAAGGAAACAGATGCCTGGAGCAGAGTCAGGGTCTGTCTACACCATGAGACCTGGAGAATGCTGGAGAAAGCATCCAACTGTTCTAGAGATGTTTTTTTTTTTTTCAACCCAAGGCTCTAGGATGCTAGGAAAGGAGGCAGCTGCAGCTCAAAGGAACAATGTTGCGAGCCCCTCCCGTGTCCCCTTCGCCTGCGGAGAAGACACGTGAGGCAGTGTTCGGGTGGTTACTACAACGAGGCTTTATTCTTGTAACAGCAGAAGCAGAAAGACCCCAAGCCCGGGAAAGGCACTGCTATATATACCCTAGAGTGGCGTGTTCACTTCTGATTGGCTGTTCACTCATCACCCCATATTACGCCCCGGGATGGGCAGTGACTTTGGCGCGCTTTCTGCCTTTTGCACCTGCGCAGTCAGTTGTTTACTAGTGGGAGGACAAGATGCCTATGCCATCTTGGAATGTCGAATCACTGCGGCTCCCAACAGAACAAACTGGAAGAAAAGTCACTGGGACTCCAGGAAATGCTGCAGAGGACTGGACGATTTGCAGAAGGATGCTGATGGGGGCCCAAGTGTGACAGATCCCTGGAACCACCAATAGAACCATTTGATTCAGAAAATACCCAGTCAGGTCATCAATCAGTTATGGATGGACAGAGAGAGTGGAATGTTACAGCATAGGGCCATACTCACACAGATATCATCCTGTAATCTGTTACAACATCACAGCTAATGTTAATCTTTGTGTCAGGGAAGGGAGCCAGGCACAGATGCCATGGGGAAGAGGAGGAGGAAGAAATGGCAAGGGTCCCATCACCAGAGTCCAGGTTCTCAGTGTCACTGTGCAGATTTGCATATCCGCTAAGATGGCCTTTAGGTCCCTGTTGTAGGGCCTTTACTCCTAGGGCGGGGGACAGGCTGGGCAAGGGGTTCCTTGGAGGGAGCAGTGATTTCCTGCCTCAAGACACTTAGACTTGAAAATTCCCAGATGTAAATAAATTGATAGATAGATAGATAGATAGATAGATAGATAGATAGATAGATAGATAGGATGGATGGATGGATAGGTAGAGATAGACAGTCAGACAGAGAGATAGACAGATTTCCTGTGGTTCTCTCTATGTAGCCATGACTTCCTGAGCCTCTTTGTAGACCAGACTCACCTTGAGCCTACAGAAATCTGCTTCCCTCTTCCTCCTGCCACAGCCTCATGAGCGCTGACATTTAAGGCCAGCACCGACATGTCCTGCAGGACCGTAGATTTCAGAGACACTTCTGCAGAGCCTAGCAGGACATGCTTCACCACCTTTGTTATTTGACACATTCCATGGAGCAGCCCCAAGGCAACACTGTCAAGTGTCCCAGGAGAATGTACACAGAGCGTCCTGTGAATTGTTCATGGGCACAGGTAGTACCTGAGCTCTGAACAGGGTGTCAGGGCTGTCGGGGATCCAGGCAGCATGAGGTGACTAACATACTTTCTCCTCTGGTTGCAGCACACAGAGACAAACTGCTGCCCTGGGACTCTTACCAGGGGGTTTCTCTTTCCTCAGGTTTAGTGACTTTGGTTAATAAGATCTGAAAGTAACAAGGCAAACACTATAGAAATAAATGACACATGTTTTTACATTTTATCTTTCTTCCTATGGGATGATGATCCTGTCTTACCTGGTGTGAGACCTTGGCCTCCTCTGTCCAGTGTCCACACTGTTCATGATGCACAGGGCTGAGGTGCTCCAGGGCAGACTCAGCTGCCAGATCCACAGATTCACTCATCTGTCTTCACCAACACAGGGGTGAGCACAGGGTGGTGGGGAAGAAACTAAATCACGTCTATTCCATTACCCTGTTGTCAGCATTCTGCAGGCAACTGTTATTCATCTCTTACTGCAGTTGATGCAGCAACCTTTTCATAGGAGTGTGCACACAGTAACACACAGTGCAGACAGGGTTGGCTGCTGTGCAGGGTTCAGACACAGGCTCCCAGAAGAAGTCTTTTTGGCAGCAAATAATGGGACAACTGTATTGAAGGAATTGTGTTCCTGGGTGATGCCCCTCCCTGGTTCTTTACCCCTATCCTATCCTCCTCGCAGTTAAAACAAGTCTTAAGAATCCTTCCCAGGAGGAAGTGGTGGCCGCCCATAAGAAGCACTGCCAGGATCAGGCAAATGTACACCTTTCCATCACTGACCCTGTCCCGCTTTGTCCACCAAACAGGATGATCTCAATGTTGAGGATGAAGGTGCCTCAGCTTTCACCCCTCACCCCATCCATCAGGCTGCAAGCCATCCTCTAGCCCTGCTGTCCCAGGTCCCTTCCTCACGAGCCCCTCTGCTCCCGTACCATGGGAGGTATCCCGGTAGTGTGACCTCAGGGGACTTAGCCTTCCAGAGGTCACTCCTGTGTTACCTGTCCCTCCTGCTGGACTGCCTCTCCCCCAGGGCCACATCCCTCCTCAGGTATATCATGAGGTTTCCATGTCAATATTGGCCCTGATGCTGCGAATAGTCCCTGGATTCCACTCCTCTGGCAGACTTGACACTAATCAGAAAAGCTGCCCCAGCTTCAGGCCCAGACTCCCCTTATTATGAACAGGTATTGAAGCGATGGGCCGTGCACCTCCAGACGTATTATGATTGGCATCATCTCCTTAAGTTGGCGCTCCACCCATGGTGTTTCTAAATTGGAGGTCTGCATACAATGACTTAGCTGAGAATCAGGCTAGAATTAATCTGGAATACCATCTTAACATTACTCTTGACATGCTCACTGGCCATGGGGCATGCATTAACCCTGTCACTCGGGCCACTATTGGACTGCATGCTTACTTTAACCAAGTGGCTGATCTTGTCTTTAAGGCTGTGAAGGCCTGCACCCCTGGAGACGCCTCTGCTTACTTTCACAACCTTGTCCAGCAGTCAGGGAAGTCCTTCACAAACTCCTGTCCCATGTGACTGAGGCAGTGGAAAGGCGGGTCGATGCTGACCCAACTAGAGACATGCTCATCAAGCATCTGGCATGGGAGAGCCTTAATGCCCACCCACCACTCACACACAGTGTTGTGGTGTGATGTATAAGGAATGATGATATCCTTAAATGGGTTGTTGACACTGGTGATTCTGACCCTGGTGCAGGCCCCATTGCCACTCTGCCTGCCTCCATAGACACCCTTGTTACAGAGCTTGTAAAGGGAACATGCCCCCACACACAGACACTTGGGAGGACCCCTGATCATACCTCCTGAGGCTGTGGCAAGCCTGGCCATCTCAGACAGAACTCCTTCGCTAGGTGTCTTAATTGTAACAACATTTTCCACTAGGCTAGGTATTACCATTCTCAAAAGCAGGAAAACAATTTAAACTCCAAAAGGGGCACCTGTTTAGCCCTGTCCCAAAGAAAGAGCCCTGCTCACCCAGGAGTGTTTTGGACCTTGTCTGTGTTTCCTCACTCCCTGATGATGACTGTGCATTTAGATGGTATACCCGTTAAAGGGTTGGTTGACATAGGGGCAGACGTAACTATAATAACATAAAATGAATCATTGATGTTCCTCCATTGGAGATTTTGACCTGGTCCCACCATTATGGGAGTTGAAGGCCAACAGGCCACCAAATGACTACGCAGCCTGTCCATTGGCAGGACTTGGACAGCAATCGGGGATCTTTTACACCTTTTGTGGCTGATGGTCCCCACAACCTCTGGTGAAGAACTAGTCAAAAGGACATGGGCAAGGTCCTTACTACGGACAATTGTGACTTTTTTGATGATGTTATACAACATGACCAACTGGGCCTCACAGGTAGCAAGGTTGGGGATCACCCCCAATTCTATCAGTCACTGGCCTCCCAGTGCAGTTTGACATCAAGGCACCTGACCCTATACCATTGACCTGGCCATCTAAACTCAGTATCTGGTTAACCAGTGACCGATTTTAGAACCTAAGCTTTCTGCTCTCTAGGAGCTGGTCTTGGACCAATCAGCTTTGGGCCATGTGGAACCCCAGAACAGGAAACATAATACTCCCATTTTTGTCATTAAAAAGATGTCAGGGAAACATAGTCTTTTACAGAATCTGAGAGCCACTAATGAACATATGGGAAAAGTGGAAACCACTCATGCAGGACTGCCTCATCGTAGTGCTATCCCACCAAGAACCATGTGATGATTGTAGATAATAAGGACTGCCTTTTCCAGATCCCTCTGGATCCCCAGGAGAGATACCATTTGCCTTCCCAGTATGGAAGCCTATTATAAACAAACCAGACAAAACATTTCAGTAGACAGTCCTGCCTCAGGGCATGACAAATGCCCTGACTATTTCTCAGCTATATGAGTCTGCAATGGTGCTGGGAGTCCCCAGGGATGACCTTGTAGTCTGTTATGTGGATGATATTCTGCTTGCACAGCCTTTGCTGCCCAATCTTGAAAAAGTGTCCTCCCATTTGTTGCTTGACTTAGAAAAACTCAACTTAACGTGAAAAACACAACCAAGTGTGACACATTTCCACCGTGGCCACAAGTTGTGCACCATTACCCACCCCAAGTCTTCACAGACCGCTTTTTTTCTCCTTCCTCAATCCCCACCCCCAATAAAGCTCTCACATGAAGTATGTTGTGTGGTGTGATCTTTGAAGCATCCCTTGGTTCTCTGATCCATACAAGAACCCTAAGAAGCCCCACAGGGTCAGCCTTGAATGTTGTTCCCAACTGAACAGGTGTCTGTTGCTGCAGGATGTGAAGCATCATGCACTTTGAGCAAGAAGGACTATTGTAAAGGTCCAAAGAGTGGAAGAGACCTTCTTCCCACTGCTTTTTAATTTCCTGTCTGTCTGTCTGTGTGTATGTATGTATGTATGTATATAGGTACATACATATGTATGTGTGTATATATGTATATATGTACATACATGCGTACGTACCTACCTACCTCTCCTCAGTCCCTCCAAAATTTATATTATTCTGCTCTGAGATAAGAAAATGTTTCTATTTCTCTCCCCCTCTCCTCACTGGCTAGGACTTTATCAGTCTCTCCTGTGGTTACAGCTGTTCCGCACACCTCTCGAGTCCCCTTCGCCCGCGAAAAAAGGACACGAGAGACAGTATTCGGGTAGTTACTGCAAAACGAGGCTTTACTCTGTATCAGCAAACGTGGAAAACAGGACTCGGAAGGACGTGGAAGGGCTGAAAACAGGAAGGGGCCTAGCTTAAATACACCCTAGGGTGACGTATTCACTTCTGATTGGCTGTTCGCTCACCACCCAATATTATGCCTTGGGATTGGCCAGTGACTTTGGCGGGTTTTCTGCCTTTGCAGCTGCGCAGTTACTTGTTTACTACTGGGAAAGACACGAGGCCAGCGCCATCTTGGAATGGCACATACTGACATACTCACTACGGCTCCCACATACAGCAGCAGCAGCACTCAACAGGCAGGAGAGGCAGGTCCTCAGGACTGAGGGGCAGGAGTGGAGTTGAACCCACTCTGCTCCCATTCCGTCACTCCACTGTTTTACCATGGGTCCTCCATCCACAGGGAAGGTCCCTGGCTCAGGTCAGGGGGAGGAACTCAACACATCCTCCTCCCTCAGCTCTCACTGAGTGACCCTGTACCAGGATGATGTGTAGTTTGCATTTTGTCAACTTGACACAAACTGAGATATATTTGGAAGAGGATCCTGAATTGAGAAAATGCAGCCATCCAGGATGGCTTTAGGAAAGTCTCTAGTGCATTATTATTATTGTATCATTGATATTATTATTATTTAATATGGAAGGGCTCAGGCCCCTGGAGGTGGTCATGAATTACATAAGAAAGCAGGCTGAGCAAGCCATGAAGAACAAGGTAGTTAGCACTGGTTCTCATGGCCTTTGCTTCAGTTTCCTACTTCTAGAGTCTTATTCACAAGGTTCTGCCCTGAATCTCTTCAATGACAGACTGTGATGAGGAAGTGTAAACAACTCCTCCTGTCTTGTGTTGTCTGGAAATCGGCAGTAGTTCACAGGTCCATGGAGGCAGCCCGAGCCACTCGAAAACACTTCAACAGATACACCAGCAGTCCAGTTTTGGTAGAGTCAGGAGAGCAAACACAAATCAACAAATCTTTCCCATCTATTAAGTAAGATTTCAAAAATACTTTAAACTAGAAACATATTCATATTTAGTCAGCCATGTGTGGTCACACTCATCCCCCACCAGACCCTTCTCTGATGACAACACTTCAGCCAGTAAGACTGTCACAACTTGGGCCTTTACTCTGTCACCTCTCACTGCTAAACAACTCCCATCAGATAACCCATATTAACCTGAACTGGCTACAGCTCAAATTCCCCAATACCCCCATTAAAATACTTCAAACACATCCTCAGGACTTGCTCCTCCTGTCCCTCCCTAATTCACACCCCTGCTATACAACAATTGGGCACCAACCTCAGAGCCCTCAGGCTAATGCCCTCGTACAAGAATGATATCACCCACATCCCATCATTTGTTACACAGAAATTTGTATTCATTACCATTGATACCCATTCCCATAAAAAAAATCTAATTAATCACATGTTTCTCCAATTTTCATATTATGGGGCTCCCTCTCCATGTCAAAGCTGATACTGAACTGGCTTTCAAGAGCCATCATTTCTACATTTCTGGTAGTCTTAGAAAATTATCCACCATACTGGTATCCCTCACAACCCACAGAACTATGCTGTCATTGAGACAACAAATCAAACATGTAAAAAAATAATTAAACACAAGGCTTCCTACCACCAAATACCAAATTAAACCTGGCATTATTTACACTGAATGTGTTCCACTTCTATACACCCAAGACAAACCTCCTATTGTCTGTCACTGGAGTCAACTACCACATAATACCACCCATCCTGGTCAGATGGAAGGACCTATTTGACCAGTGTTGGAGGGGGACAGATTCCCTATTATACTGTAGGAAGGAGATTTGTTTCTATCTTTCCAGAGGACCCACCTCACCCTGTCTGGGTACCAGCCTGCAATCTTCGATGAAACCCCTCCAGTCAGAAAGAGGTCACACCTGGAGATCACAGAGAAAACAAAGAGGAGACCATGCAGGCACCCTAGGACACACAACCAGATCACCTGGAAGGACACTCATGTCCTCATTGACACAGATCAATGCAGCTGTTTCCCACCCCACCCCTCAGACCCACACAAGGCTCCTTTTGTGTCATTCTCATGGTGTTTTTACCCTGCTTAACACATACCATGTTGGGGCTAGCCCCACTCCTCATAGCACTATGCTTTTCTTGTTTTTATGTCAGGGAACCATATCATGGGGAGAACCAGATAATCAGGACAGGAGACTGCTCACCAGCAGGATGTCAGAAACCCATTATGACTCCTATACACCAAATGCCACTTCCAGTGTTGATTCCTTTGCTTGCTTTCCTTGACAAGCAGACACATCATGCCTTAAGGACATTAACACCTATGGAGGATGTTCCTATTGGTCCTGTAAGTTAAAAATGGGGATTCATGGGACACCCAACACTATAGATATACACCACCCTACCATTTCTAATGTTAACCACTTTTGGACAATCAATGGAGAACCTTGGAACAAACCATGGAGAATGGAGTGATTTATGTTCCCTATGTTATTAAACCCTCTTCCCAGTGAACAAGGGGTGCTACAGTGCAGAGACAATGACCCAGGTCCACACAGACAATCTCAGAACTGAGAATGAAGATCCTTGTACATAACAAAAAAGATCCTTGTACACCATACATCTGGAGCTACACTGGTTTCATCTGGGAAGAAACAGGAGAAGTCTGAGTCTCAGTCCGAGGCTGAGAAGGCAGATCCTGGGAGAAGAGGCAAAGTCTTCTCTTTACTGATGAGAGTCCTGCACTCAGGCTTGGCTGTGTGAGCCCAACACTGCAGGTGAACAAAGTCTGGTCTCTGTGGGGTCCCTGAGGGGCTTGCAGGCCAGCACCTCTGCTTTAAGGAGAAGCATCTCTCTGCTGCATCCTCAACTGCTTGTTTTGCCATTGTATTCCCAGAACTGACTCTTCTTTTTAAAAGACCCAGGGTCTGACTTCTGAAGAGAAGAAGAGGAAGGGTGGAGGAGAGGACACAGAGAGTCTAGCCTGCAGGTCTCTCCAGGTGTCCAGACAGCTTTTGGGTTAGCAGCGCTGTGTCCACAGCACAGGGTTCAAGCAAAGTCTTAATCTCCAGGTGGTGAGGTCAGGGGTGGGTAAACCCAAGGCTGGAGATTCCTCATCTCCTCAGCTTTGCTTCTGCACCTACTGTGCCAGGTCCTTCTGCCTGGACACTGATGATGCGTGGCCAGGTCTCACCCCCCCCATTGGGTGGGGCCATCCTTGGGAATCAACGAGCATCTCAACTGGCACTGGGTTATAAAGTCCACTAAGCCAGCGGGACTCAGAAGCCCGGGATCCCAGATGGGGGAGATGGTTCTGCACAGGCTGCTCCTGCTGCTGGTGGCTGCCCTGGCCCTGACCCAGACCAGTGCGGGTGAGTGCGTGGTTGGCCTCTACAGAGAGGGGCGCGGGCAACACCAGGAAAGCCGCGTCCACTCGTGGCCCACCGGACCCTCTGCCCCTTCTCCACTGGCATCCTGAGCCCTGAGCCCTGCTCCCCTCCCTGCAGGCGCACCCGCCCGGGGTCCCAGGAGGATGTCAGAGTCTCACCGCGCGCCTCCCCGAGGCTCACACTCCCTGCGGTTTTTTGAGACCACTGTGGTCCAGGGCCCGGCCTCGGGGAGCCCCGGTACATGGAAGTCCACTATGTGGACGACACGCAGTTGGTGGGCTTCGACAGCAACGCGAAGAATCCGAGGATAAAGCCGCGCGCGCCTTGGATGGAGCAGGAGGGGCCAGAGTGTTGGGAAGAGCAGACACGGAGAGCCAAGGAGAGGGAGCAGGTTAACCAAGTGGACCTGAGGAACATCCGTGGCTACTACAACCAGAGCGAGGGCGGTGAGTGACCCCGGGTATGAGGTCACGACCCCCTCCACATCCAGACACAGGGGCTGAAGACTTCTCGGGTCCCAAGTCCGAGGTTTGGAAGCAGAACCGACCCAGGACTGGTTTCCCTTTCATTTTGGAGAAGTCCACGGGTGGGTGGGCGGGCAGGGCTGGGGCGGGTGGGCGGGGCTGACCACGGTATCCCACAGTCTCTCACACCACTGCAGGTGATGTATGGCTGTGAAGTGGGGTCGAACGGGAGCCTCCTCCGCGTGGTTCATGCAGCTCGCCTATGATGGCAGCGATTACATCGCCCTGAATGAAGACCTGAAAACTTGGACCCTGGGGGACCTGACCATGGCGCAGATCACCCGACGCAAGTGGGAGCAGGCTGGTGCTGCAGAGAGATACAAGGCCTATGCGGAGGGCACGTGTGTGGAGTGCCTCCTCAGAAATCTGGAGCGCGGGAAGGAGACCCTGCTGCGCACAGGTGCAGGGGCCAAGGCAGCTCATCCCTCTGCCCTCAGGCTGGGGCTCAGTCCTGGGATAGAAGAAAACCCTCAGCTGGGGTGATGCCCCTGTCTCAGAGAGGAGAGAGTGTCCCTGGGTGTCCTGATCCTCATCACAATGCTCTGCACTGACTCTCTCAGGGCTCAGCCTTCTCCCTGGACAGTTCCCAGTCCTGTCTCAGGAGGGAAGGAGAGAATTTCCTGACTTAATAACAGCAGCTTCTCCCTGCTGTCAGCCATGGCCTCTCTCAGGCCCCGTTCTCTGCCCCACACCCACTGTCTGTGGACACTGACTCCTGTCATGCTGAGTGTGTCAGCCCTTACAGCTCAGGACCGGAAGTCTCCTTTACCTGATGACAAACATGGGTTCCCCTAAACAAGGCTGCTTCCCCCAGTTTTCCAGAACTTTCCAAAGAATACATTCTGGCAGACCCCCCCAGTCTGTGGGGTTTGTATCTCTCAGACAATCCAATTCTAATCTATTCCTACAGTGATGAATGAGCCTTTACTGAGGTACCCGGAGGAATATAAACTGTGGAATTTCTTTTTCTTTTTTTTCTATTTTTTCTTTTTCTTATTTCTTGCCTTCTTTTTTATTTATTTTTTTTAAGGCATTATTTTACTTCTGGTCAGTTTTGTCTGTATTGGAATGATCCTGTTTCTCCATGCCCTTGTATTATCATTTGTATCAGTCTCCACAGGTGCCAGGGAGACTGCTAACCTGAATGATTAGACAAGCTAAATCAGAGTTCCTGTTAAAGAGAGATTCTTGTGAACTTAGACTGTTTCCTGTAGAACTAAATATCCAGAAGCCTCCTGCTCTTCCTCTGCCCCCACAAGTTACAGTGCTCCCCCTAGTGAAAAGAAATGGGACTTTCTGAGAGACAGGGTCTTTAGCAATCCAGGGTTGGAGAGGGAAGATCCACACACCCTGTGAGCCTGCTGTGTTCCTGTGAGTGCTGCACTGGCGTCCACAGCACACCCCAGGGATCCTGTGTCACACACCTGTACCTTGTCACCCCAGAGTCAGGGCTGAGAGTCACTTTCTCTACCTGAGTGTCAGGTTCACCACATTTCTGCTAAGCACTCTGTGATGGCTGTTCACTAGCTCTGACAGTTAATGCTGGCCAGCAAGATGACCACAGTGGCCTGAGTTCAGTAATAGCAACCTACCAGTAGCACATAACCATAATACATAATTTAGATATGAACTCAAACACATACTAAATTACTTATTTTCCATTCCATCTTCCACCCTTTGACTACCTATCTCATGCTGTAGAACATCACATAAGGACGGCCATGTTGACCCACTGGCTCATGTGGATTCCCTCTTAGCTTCTGAGTCCCCAGGAAAATGTGCAGTTCTGTGCTGAGGAGGGCCAACTCTGCCTGCAGCCCACTAATTCAGTGAAAGTTGAAGTGTTCAAACAGACACATAATTAAGTGTCATCATTGGTTTAAATGTGCATAGTGTAGATTTCAGTTAGTCTTGTTAATTATGGGATTTCTTAAATCTTCCACAACAGATCCCCCAAAAGCACATGTGAACCATCACTCCAAATCTGAAGGTGAAGTCACCCTGAGGTGCTGGGCCCTGGGCTTCTACCCTGCTGACATCACCCTGACCTGGCAGTTGAATGGGGAGGACCTGACCCAGGACATGGAGCTTGTGGAAACCAGCCTTCAGGGGATGGAACCTTCCAGAAGTGGGCATCTGTGGTGGTGCCTCTTGGGAAGGAGTCAGAATTACGCATGCCATGTGGCAACATGAGGGGCTGCCTGAGCCCCTTACCCTGAGATGGAGTAAGGAGGGTGTGGATGCAGAGCTGGGGTCAGGGAAAGCTGGAGCCTTCTGCAGACCCTGAGCTGGTCAGGGCTGATGGCTGGGGTCATGACCCTCACCTTCATTCCTGTATCTGTCCTTCCCAGATCCTCTCCTCCATCCACAGACTCTAACATGGTGATCATTGCTGTTCTGGTTGTTCTTGGAGCTGTGGCCATCATTGGAGCTGTGGTGACTCTTCTGATCAAGAGGAGGAGAAACACAGGTAGGAAAGGGCAGGGTCTGCGTTTTCTCAGCCTCCTTTAGAAGAGTGCTCTGCCATTAATGGAAACCCATCCATACCCCACATTGCTACTGTCTCCAACTGGGTCTGCTGTCATTTCTGGAAACTTCTAGTGTCAAGATCTTCCTTGAACTCTCTCTGCTTTTCTTCTCATGGTAGAACAGGAGGAGATTATACTTCATCTCCAGGTTAGTGTGGGGGACAAGATTGTCCTGAGGCCATTGGAGTGAAGCTTGAGATGTTGGAAACTCTGGGAATCCATAATGGCTCCTCCAGAGAATCTTCTGGGGGCCTCAGTTGTACCTTGATATGAATACATACACATACATGTACATTATATACATACACATATGCATACGCATACGCATACGCATACACATACACATATACATTTGTTTGTTTTTACCCTGGGCAGGGACAGCTCTCAGACTCGGATATGTCTCTCCCAGACTGTAAAGGAGACACTCTTGGTCCAATTGGGAAGGGGCAATGTGGACATGATTGGGTTTAGGGACTTCCAGTATCATCTGTGAGTGATCCATGGGGTTTTGAGATGTTGTCTTCATAGTGATCATTCATGACTCTCATTTTCTAGCCTGAAGACAGCAGCTGGAGTGGACTGAGTGACAGACAGTGTGTTCAGGTCTCTCCTGCATTGTCCAGAGCCCTCAGTTTTCTTTAGACAACAGTGTCTGATGTTCCCTGTGATCCTATGGGCTCAGTGTGAAGAACTGTGGAGCCAGCCTGCCCCTGCACACCAGAAACCTGTCCCTGCACTGTCCTGTGTTCCCTTCCATAGCCAACCTTCCAGGTTCAGCGAAACACTGGGGGACATCTGCTTCCTGTCAGCTCCACGCTGCCCTGAGCTGCAGCTCCCCACTTTCACACTGAGACTAAGAATCTGAATGTGAACTTGATTGTTAACATCTTCACTTGCGTGTTGATTGCTTGTTAATTTCATGGATTGAGAATAATTAGATTTTTTTTGAAGACATAAATGGCAGATGGAGGACCTTCCAGAATCTGTGTCACTCTGCTGTGTGTGTTGGGACAGGATGAGGTTGTGGGAGCTGAGTGTGAACAAGGCTGTGCCCAGGTGGGCTCAGTCCATTGTTATCTTTGATGGGGTCACTCCTGGGCTGGGTCACCTCTGGGCTCTGCTCTCTCCATCACTATGAAGCACATGCTGAGAGTCTGTGATCACACGGACACGGGGATGAGAGATAAACAGACAAATCACATTCTATACCTGAGACCCTGAATCATGTTTCCAGTATTCTGTGTCTCCATGTCTAAAGATCAGAGACCCCACTGGGGATCCTTCAATGTCCTGGGTGCACAAGATAAGTCACACTACATTTCCTCCATCCATTTGTTTTAGCTGCTAATGATGCAGTCTTGAAGCTGCCCTGGGTACTCCCTGTAGCCATGCTACTGTTGTTGTTTGTGCTTCTCCTTCTTTCCAGTGTCTTTCCCAGGGTTCTCAGGTGTCTGGTGTGATCTGTCTGTTCTTCTCTCAGGAGCACATCCACAGCTGAGATATTGGTTTAGATTTTTCAAAACCTATTTTTAATAAGGGTTCTTAAATGCTTTATTTCTTTCTAGCCCACCACCCACCAAAAGTAGTGGGAAAGACAGGTTATTAGGATAGGAGGAAGCAGACGTATGTAGAAATGGGTCTTTTGGGCTGAAGAGATGGCTCAGTGGTTAGGAGCACTGATTGCTCTGCCAGGGGTCCTGAGTTCAATTCCCAGCAATCACATGGTGGCTCTCAACCCTCTGTAATGTGATTCGATGCTCTCTTCTAGTATGTGTCTGAAGACAGCTACAGTTACTCATAAAAATAAAAAAATAAATCTTTCAAATGAGTCTTTGGAGAAAATCCAGAGTATGTTGTCAGGATATTAGCAGTTCAGTTCACAAGAATCATCAACAGCAGGTCAATCCAGAAGAAGCCGGGAGGCTCAGCTGTTTGCTGTTTAGAAGTAGTTCCTTGGGGTGATTTCAATCTCCAACTGACAGGACACCAGCAGACCAGGTCAGTAGTGTCAGAATAGCAAACATAATAGCAAACAGAATAGCTGATGATTTCATCAGCTGTGGCACAGCCCAGCAGGAACAGCCAGGCCTACACTGAATCACCTCGAGTCTGCAGGAGATACAAGAACCACCAGGGATTCCAGAAGGTGTTCTCTGCAATGACTCTCTCAAGGAAGTGAAGATCAGTGAAG
This sequence comes from Arvicanthis niloticus, assembly GCF_011762505.2. Classification (NCBI taxonomy): domain Eukaryota; kingdom Metazoa; phylum Chordata; class Mammalia; order Rodentia; family Muridae; genus Arvicanthis; species Arvicanthis niloticus. Next base: position 6,491 of record NW_023046021.1, on the reverse strand, counting down.
ATGAAGACTTAGGACCAACAAAGCATTGCAAAGTCAGCTGTGCAAGCCAGCCATCACTGACCATTGTGTCCTATTATACTCCCTCAAACATCATGTGTCAGCACAGGACTCTTGCCTTACATGAGTCTTGCCTCAGGAAAACACCATGTGAATCTGTCTTAGCAAAACTCCACTTGAGTCTGTATCAAAAGACATATCCAGAAACGTCCACTTCACTCTGCCAATCAGCCTAAGTCTGCAGAAGCAGGAAGAAGCTGCCAGAACATCACCAGAGGGTTTTTGGTACATTTCTCTCTATGGAGTCATGAGAAATGATGACCAATAAACAATGGTAAGGTTAAACAATACCATGCAGCCTCGTCTACTGTCTGTTGGGTTTTATTTATATTCCTTATAAACACCATTTGTCCTTTCACATCTCTACTTCAGCAAATCATCTTTCACCTGTGTCTGTTTCAGCAAAACATCATTTTACATAAGTGATTTTCCGAAGAATCTAGAAGTTTCCACTTCAAGAACAGGGATGCTTCTCTCTCTGTAACTTGGGTACCACCTCCTGAACCCTTTATAATCCTGTGTTGAGGTAAATCTCTGACCCAAACACGTCCGGTCAAGAAAACACAACTCAATATTTATGATTATAAACTGCAAGCCTTGGATTGGGCAGATTTACCATTGCACTACTCTATTCCCCAGCTATGAGATCCCTTAAAACCTGCGGTTTTCTAAGCCACGTTCTTCTCCTCCTCCTTGTCCTTCCACCAATGGCTCCAGCAGCTCCTCTCCCTCTTCCGGCTCTCCATTGTCTCCCTGCAACTCTTCTTCCTTCTCCTCCTCTTCAGACTCCTCCCCTTTTTCTCCACCTCCCCTTCTACTTCCCAATCACTGGCTCTAGCCTTTATTTTACAAATTCAATTGGACAGAAGGTTCACAAGATTCACTCCTTCTCTGCAGCCCCTCCCAGGAGTGGAAATACCATGAAAACAAGAGGCTGGGGCTATCCACAACACTTCCCCCTTTTTGTCCGATTAAAAGACTCTTTTCTCTCAGATATAAATTGAACACAAACTATATTACCATGTTGTAATTGTTAAAGTACAAGATAGGCCTAATACCCAGTCCATCATTTTTGTTAACTAAATAGAACCTCTGCCATCTCTCTCAACTAAAAGACTTAGTTCTGAACCTGGCTTATGTCCTATCTTCAGAATGAATGTCAGCTGAAAACCATCCACTCAGATCTTTTCTCTCAAAGTAAATAGCCAGGATTGGCTATGAGACTATGGGTTTTTAACCCCGTCAGAAATCCAGAATGACTGGGTTAACTGAAAGTATGGGAAGCACTAAGTATAGCTTCTAAAACTTAGCCAATTTATGGGACCGCTGAACACCTGGAAAGCCCCTATACTACAGAACGTTGGAGCATCAAATCTTCAGCCTTCTGGCCCAGAATCATCTGACAGACCTTAGTGATGCAGAATTACTAAGGCCTGATTACTCTGTCTTGGCAGATATAATCAATCAGTCAACTATTCTGCAAGTGTGTCTTTTTTTCTGCACAGTATTTCGTCTGTAGATGAAAAGAGGCAATTCTTGCCTAGTGGCTGCCTCACCACAACTGGAGTAACTTCAAAGATGCTCAATTTCTTCTTAGAATCCAAGACAGGGAAGCTGTCAGGAGCAAACAGGTCTCCAATAAAATGAATGTTTATACAGGAATGCTTGTTACATCAATTCTGTGGACTTCTGACATTTTTGAAAACCAACTATCTATGTAAAGCAATCTGAACTGTTGTCTGTTAATTCCTTTCCACTATTTCTAATTAAAATCTAGAAAACACCCTAACTGTAAGCTCTGAGCCATGCAATTGCTGTAGGCCTCTGACTCACAAGCCAACCATCTCAAATCAGTTTTTTTTTTAAAAAAAAAATGTTTAAAAAGGACTGGGTCTAAGCCTTGTATTTCTAAATGAGTTGTACAGGCACAATGCCTATATGAGACTAAAAATATTAATCCCACTTTTATATCAATAAGAAACTCACACCAGTGAAAACACTAAATTTGTACAAAATAAATTCTATACCAATATAAGAGATTATGACTTCAACCTTGTAACAATCATAAAGATTTCTACCAATGTAAGATATACCTATGTAATGTTTCACTTAAGAGTAAATTTTCTAAGCTAACCCTATTTGTCTATTTCTATGATATTACTATGTCTCCCCCTTTCTTTCCTCCCTTCCTTTTACCTAAGAAGGAAGGATAGAGAAGAGGACAGGAAAGGTAGAAATCCCTGAGATTAAGCTCTCTAGTTCCCTCCCTGTCCGAAGCTACACTTCATTCTTTAAATGACAACACATGTATAATTTACAGAGTAATCAGAACCATCCACCCCAACATAAGGAACTGGGATGATGATCTCCTTTTGTCTGCTTCCAGCTGAATTGGGGTGAAGAATTCCCATCTGGGGGCCCAAGAGGAAATAGGAAAGTTGGCTTAGTCAAAGGAGAGCTCGCTGGCATCATTTGCCTTGAAGTGACTACGTGCTGAGAAAGTTCATTGCTTAGCTGACACCATGACTGTGACAGTCAGAAAGGCTGGACAGGCAAGCTAGCTGTTCTGGAAAAGTTCTGGAAGCAAGTCCTTAAAAGAAACAGCTTCGATGCAGTTGCAGTTAACTAAATAGAACCTCAAGCACAAAGCTGGAATAGAAGGTCCTGGAGTCTCAGCATCCCCGAGTATGAATCTTGCTAGGGCCGTGTTTCTCTTCTTTCATCCTGTAACATATAACTTAAAAGCAGCAGGTAGTTTTATAAAGACATTCACCTGGAGCATGTAGGGCACACAGCTTGGTCAATGAAGATCAATAAAGAAAGGTAACTGCCCGTCTTCAGGTTAGTTTGATCACTTAATCAAACTGTAATATAACTTTGTATACACGCCCTCATAAAGGATGGCGTGTATTAAGTCATGAGAAATAAGTACCCAATTAAATGTTCTTGGCTTTGTATAGACATTTTAGTCCCAGCCAGTTCCAGAGCTGTCATAAACAACTCTGGAACAACAAAGAGACATAAACAACACCACATATGCATCACCTATTTGGTTGGTTGTGTTAGTCTCCCTTTTCTTCTGAGTCGACTAGGTCTTCAGGGGGTCTCCCTTTGTCATGTCTGATTTTTATCAACTTGGAAGGAACCCACAGCCTTTCTTTTCCTGTGGAAACATAGGCATAACCTCTCCCCCAGTGTAACACATTTCCCACTTTCCATTCTGATGTCAGAATATCCTTAATATAAACAGATTGATTTAGTTCAGTAGTTTTTTCCACCATCCAATGTCTCTCAGTGGCTGTCGTGTTTTGTTCACTAGCATTCAAAAAATTTAAGGTTAATAATGCACTATGTAATCTATCTTTGGGGGTTCTTATTGATCCCTTTTGCCTATTAAGCATCTCCTTTAGAGTTTGATTAGATCTCTCCACAACTGCTTGTCCTGTAGGATTGTGTGATATGCCTGTAACATGTTTTATATTATAATATGTAAAAAACTTCTCCATCTTATTAGAGGTATATGCTGGACCATTGTCTTTTTAATTTGTTTGGGTATTCCCATAATGGCCATGACTTCTAACAAATGTGTAATTACAGAATCAGCCTTTTCTGATGCCAAGGCAGTTGCCCATTGAAATCCTGAATACGTGTCTATAGTATGGTGCACATATTTTAGTTTACCAAACTCTGTAAAATGAAAGACATCCATTTGCCAAATGTCATTTCTTTGGGTACCCTTAGGGTTAGTTCCTGTAGGCAAGAGAGTTTGGTTACATAATAAGCAAGTAGGGCATTGCCTCACAATTTCCTTGGCTTGTTGCCAAGTGGTAGAGAACTCTTTCTTTAAACCTTTACTGTTAACATGGTGTTTTTTTATGGAATTCTGAAGCCTCTAGCATGCTTCCTATCAATAGCTGGTCGATTTCATTATTACCTTGTGCTAGAGGGCCTGGCAGACCTGTATGGGATTTTATGTGTGTTATATATAGTGGGTTACTCCTATTTCTGATCATTTGTTGTAGTTGAATAAATAGTGAAGTCAATTCAGAATCATCCTGAATAAGTTCAGCAGTCTCTATGTGTAAAACAACCCTTTCTGCATACTGAGAGTCATTTACTATATTAAGGGACTCTTGAAAATCTGACAACACCATGATTAGTGCATATAATTCAGATTTTTGAACTGACTTATAGGGACTCTCAGCCACCTTACTTATGTCTTCTGATTTATATCCTGCCTTTCCTGATTTACTAGCATCAGTGTAAAACATAGGGGCTCCAGATATCAGAGTTCCCTTAATATACGAGGGATAATCCAATTAGTTCTTTTTATGAACTGAAGCCGCTTGCTTTTAGGGTGTCTGTTGTTAATTTCTCCCAAGAAGTTACTGCACGCTCTTTGCCAATGTTAATCTTGTGCCCATAATGAGGCAATTTCTGCATTAGTAAAAGGTACAACAATTTCAGCCGTGTCCATTCCAACTTATTGTCGAAGTCTCATTTTTCCCTTTAGTATCAATTCAGAGACCTTCCCAATGTAGGTTTTTAACTTCTTACTCTGTTTATGAGCTAAAAATATCCATTCTTAGATATAATCTCTCTGCATAAGAATTCCTGTAGGAGAGTGAGTAGAAGGCAGATAACTAAGATGCAGGCTATCTTCGGATCAATACAATCTAGATGTGTATCCTGCAATTTTCTTTCTACCAAGGCTAACTCCTTCTTAGCCTCAGGTGTCAGTTTCCTTGGGCTATTTAAACTGCAAGCCTTGGATTGGGCAGATTTACCATTGCACTACTCTATTCCCCAGCTATGAGATCCCTTAAAACCTGTGGTTTTCTAAGCCATTTTCTTCTCCTTCTTGTCCTTCCACCAATGGCTCTTATTGCTCTCCATTCTCTCCCTGGCCCTCCCCGGCAACTCCTCTTCTCCCTCCTCCTCTTCTCCCTCCTCCTCTTCTCCCTCCTCCTCTTCAGACTCCTCCCCTTTTTCCCCACCTTTCCTTCTACTGCCCAATCACTGGCTGTAGCCTTTATTTTACAAATTCAATTGAACAGAAGGTTCACAAGATTTACTCCTTCTCTGCAGCCCCTCCCAGGAGTGGAAATACCATGAAAAAAAGGCTGGGGCTATCCACAACAATCCTGGATCATCTTATCTTTTAGCAGCTTGTGTTCTGGAGTTAACTCTCTGAAGTCTCTTAATCTCTGTTCCCAACTCAGTGGACCTGTGTCTTGCAGCCCTGACTTGGGCATGATGGATGCAGTATTCAGCATAGTCTGCCTTAAAGTCCTGTTCATAAGCCTGTTGTTGCTCTGCATTGTGGATGACTCTGTATTGCAGGAGACCAAAGTTCTGTTCATAGGCCTGTAACCATTTAAATTAACTAATATTTATAGCACTAAAGACATTGGAGGCATAAACTGAGGTAAAAACCAGTCAGGTCAACAAAAAAACTTCATTTTCTTAACCATATAGGAGATATCTATTACAAGTCTGATTCTACAACTAAACTGCCAGCTCTTTAGAAATGTCTTTCTATGTGCCATTCTTCTGAGCTAGTCTGCATTTCTCTTGAGCTCCTCCTAACCCAAGAGGACTCCTTAGCTCTCTTTCCTAGATTTCTGTTTCATCCGTGTGCTGCCAGATGCTTCTGTTGTTCCTGCAAGGCCAAAGAGAAAATCCTCATCACTAACCCAGAGCTCCTGCCACAGAGGCTCTTCCAAGCTGACACACACACACCGAAAGAGAGAGAGAGAGAGAGAGAGAGAGAGAGAGAGAGAGAGAGAGAGAGAGAGCTTTTTCAAAGGTCCAATTGCTTATTAAAGAAGTCTAGCTCCTCCCACACACCCTTGGCAGGCTGAACCATGTCACTGTCATAGGATTTTTCTGTTCAGGGATTGCTTTTTCACCCCCTTTCCTCCCCCTACCCCCGGCATTGGCCCATGGGTTAGCCAGATGAAGCTGGGTTTTGCTGAGGTGCCATTTCTGTGGGGCTGCTGGGAACTGGAAAGGACTGGAAAGGTGTTGCCACTGTAAACAGCTCCTGTGACAACTGCAGGCTAAGGAGATGTAGTAGAGCTGTCATTTTAACAGGAGCCCCCATTTTGTACAGCTTCTGTGGGACATTTTACTGAGGTGGCCTGTAGGCTGGAGCAGGAAGGAAGGGCCTGCCACCACTTTGATGGATTTAGTGTTAGGGACTACAATAAGCCAGGATAAGCCCTTTCTCCCTAAGCTGTGTCTTGTCAGATATTAGGCCAGTGATGGAAAATGGAACTGTATTAGTTGCTTTTCTTTTACCTCACTTCAGCAGGCCAAGTGCTCGGATCACACGTGTGTGTGTGTGTATGTGTATGTGTCTGTGTGTGTCTGTGTGTGTGTGTGTGTGTCTGTGTCTGTGTCTGTGTCTGAGTATTGTGTGTCTCTGTGTG